>NW_027249019.1:267500-275522 GCF_019359855.2 Lolium perenne | reverse complement strand
GGTCTTGCGACGCGGTCTGGCACGAGGTCAGGTGCGGGTGAGAAGTTATAGCCGCGCGCAGCGAGAGGTGAACTTGGATTTAGAGGGGAGAGTAACATTTCGGACTTCAACGGAATGCCAAGCGAATCAGCCGTCTACTCGTCTGCCCTTTGTTACACCCGGCCCTCATCGGGTGAATGGTCGCGGCGGCGGTTGCGACCCCGGCGGGAGGCCAGTAACGCCGTGAGAAACGGATCTGAACCCGATCGGGTTTGCCGATGGTGACGTGCGGACCGCGCCGAGACCCGCGCAACGCACGCCTCTGACGCGGCACGCCGTGGCAGGGTTTGGGCAACATCGTCCCGAGAGGGGGTGGCCGAGAAGGAACACGGCCCGACGACGTCTTGCACGAGGGGATGACGCGTGGCTGGCCGACGCGAGCCGGCGCGTTGCCCCCGCTTGAACCCCGCTCCTCGATGAAGGCGGTGCGACCCGGCAGGCGGCGCCGGCTGAACCCGCTATCTGGGAGGAGAAGCCAAGGATTCCCTAGTAAGCCCGGGGCGCGGCGAGGAACAGAGCGCCTATGCGAGGCGGCGCATCGTAGGCGACGCGACCGACAACCCCTGGAGGGGGTCGAGTGAGCCCCGGCGCGCGACTGTCACGAGGATGTGCGGGCGAGCCGGGTTGTTTTATAATAAGAGGGAACGGCTGCGAGAGACGAGCGAGCCGGGTGTGAAGAACGCCATCGGCTGAGAAGTGCGGAGGGTGGCCGAGGGCCGCCCCGCGTACGGCCGGCTGCTCACCCCTCGGGGTGGGGGGACGCGGCGTGGCCGCCCGGGCGGTGCAAGTGCCGGCCGTCGTCGGCACGGCGATGGTGGCGATGAAAAGCGGTGCCCGGCGCGGCGCGATGCCCCATGGACCCTTTGAAAGCGAGTGCATGGTGGGACACGGGCGCGGGTCGCAGGAAGCGAGGCGCGAGCGGGCGCAGCCGCGTCGATCGGCTTTGCTGTGTGGAGCGCTGCGCGGCGGAAAGCGGGGCGCGGGAGGTGCGTGGGGCCCGGCCGCATCGACGTGCAAATCGTTCGTTTGGGAATGCGTCGGGCGGGACTCCGAACCACAGGCGGCCGATCGACATGCGAGAAGTGGTTTGGGGAGGCTCGGGAGGGAACGGTGCGACGATGCGCCCGGGCCTGGGGAGGGCTCGGCCGGTGGTCGGGGCGATTGCGGCTGCGCCGGCGGAAAGGGGGCCGTGCCTCCGGTGCCCGCTGCGCGGCGTGCTCGGGCCAAGGGTGCGAAGACTGCGAACGACGGGTCATGGTCGGACGGACCAAGGAGTCACATGCTAGTCGGCGGGAAAATGGATCGGGGCCGGGAGCCCTCGGCCAGCTCAAACGTGAAGGGTTCGAGTAGCTGCTCCGGGCAATGGTGCTGCCGGCGGGGCGAAGCCAGAAACCGGTGGCTCGAGCGATGCGACGGCAAACCTGACGGGTATAACAATAGAAACAAAGGGTGTCGAGACGGAGGCGGAAGTCGACCGCGGTAAAGGATTAAACGGGGCGCAAGCGAATCTACAAGGTAGGATGGTCGGCTGCTGAGCGCGCACATCCGGCCAAGGTGGGCGCACGGCGGGGAAGAGCGCGGCGGCGAAAGAACAGGTGTTCGAAGCAGGAGGTGGTAATGTCTGGTGTGTAACAATACCGCGTCAAACGGTCGCGAAGCGCGGCCGGCTGAAAGGATCCATGGTAGGAGCCGACGGCACTACCGGGGGCGGAGGCGGCGCCTCGGTGAATATTGTCATATTCAAATGAGCACAAGAGGAAAAGGTTTGAACGGATAGGTACGATCGAGCGGCGTGGGCGATCCCCGGGAAGGGTTGTTCGAGCCGGGATGTGGCTCAGCGACGTTAGGGCGGAGACGCGGCGGTCGATCCGAAGTGATCGGCCATGGGCGTGGTCGGAAGAGCACGCACGTCGCGCGGTGTCGGTCGCGGATGAAAACCGGAGGACCGAGTACCGTCCACGCCCGGTGTACTCATAACCGCATCAGGTCTCCAAGGTGAACAGCCTCGGAATGGCTGTGAAGGGAAGTCGGCAGCGATCCGTCCGGGAAAAGGATTGGCTTGGGCTCGGGGTCCGCCCCGAACCCGTCCTTCGGCGGATTGCTCGAGCTGCTCACGCGGCGAGGCGGGTCGCGCGTGCCGGCCGACGGACCGGGAATCGTCCCTTCGGGGCTTTGAGCATGAAACGATCGACTCGGGCGAGTACGGACGGGAATCCATTGTTAGCATTGCGATGGTCCTCGCGGATGCGACGCAATGTGATTTCTGCCCTCTCACGGATGTCAAAGTGAAGAAATTCAACCACGCGGGTAAACGGCGGGAGTAACTATGACTCTCTTAAGGTAGCCAAATGCCTCGTCATCTAATTAGTGACGCGCATGAATGGATTAACGAGATTCCCTGTCCTGTCTACTATCCAGCGAAACCACGGCAAGACGGGCTTGGCGGAATCAGCGGGGAAGAAGACCTGTTGAGCTTGACTCTAGTCCGACTTTGTGAAATGACTTGAGAGGTGTAGGATAGTGAAGCCTTTACGGGCGCAAGTGAAATACCACTACTTTTAACGTTATTTTACTTATTCCGTGGGTCGGAGCGGGGCAAGTCCCCTCCTTTTGGCTCCAAGGCCGGTTTTACCGGGCCGATCCGAGAAGACATTGTCTGGGGAGTTTGGCTGGCACATCTGTTAAAAGATAACGCAGGTGTCCTAAGATGAGCTCAACGAGAACATCTCGTGTGGAACAAAAGGGTAAAAGCTCGTTTGATTCTGATTTCCGGTACGAATACGAACCGTGGCGTGGCCTATCGATCCTTTAGATCTTCGGAGTTTGAAGCTAGAGGTGTCGGAAAAGTTACACGAGGATAACGGCTTGTGGCAGCCAGCGTTCATAACGTTGCTTTTGATCCTTCGATGTCGGCTCTTCCTATCATTGTGAAGCAGAATTCACCAAGTGTTGGATTGTTCACCCACCAATAGGAACGTGAGCTGGGTAGACCGTCGTGAGACAGGTTAGTTTACCCTACGATGACGGTGTCGCGATAGTAATTCAACCTAGTGCGGAAGGAACCGTTGATTCACCCGTTGGTCATCGCGCTTGGTTGAAAAGCCGATGTGTGAAGCTTCTGCGTGTCTTGGGATTAAAGTGAACGCCTCTAAGTCGAATCCAAGCTAGCAGAAGACGCTGCGCCCGCCGCCCGCCCGACCCACGTTAGGGCGCTTGCGCCCACAAGGGCCCGTGCCATTGGCTAAGCCGGTCCGACCGATGTGCCGTCGAGCAGCCGCCTCAAACTCCCGCCTAACGGGCGGTGGGCTGCTTGAATCCTTCTGGGCACGACTTATCCCAACGACGGGGCATTGTAAGTGGCAGAAGTGGCCTTGCTGCCACGATCCCTTGAGATCCAGCCCCACGTGGCACGGTTGATCCTCCCTCCCCCGCTCTTCATTTCGGAAAAAGGTTCGAAACCCCATCAGTGCAAGCTACGATGCCTCCCAAAATCTCTAAGTCCTTTGGATAAAGCACCAAGTCATGGGGAAAGTACACAAGGTCACCAAGACTGCATTAGCAACTTGAGCGCGAGCTGCGGTGTCATGTGCATGCATGTTTGAGAATTTACCAAGTCAGCGACATACGAACCCGCCTTTGTGCGGAGGGAACATATGAACTCAATGTAGGTCTTTGCCGTAGACTTGAATGACAATTCATGTCAGAATTGCATTCATAAGGCCGTCCCGGATGGAACGTCTAAAGTCTGCAAAGAATGCAGATGCACTAGTACAAATCCAGAATGCCGTGAAGTAACGAGGAGAGAGGTATACTCGCAACATGGGAATCATAGTTTTGGCACTTGCAAATATTGTGAATAACTTTGCACAGAAAGAAACATAGCGGAAAGAGCGGAATATCATACCAACATGACCTGAAGTAACACTGATGCCATGAGAAAACTCAGCCCCTTAGCACCTCCATGGCGTGAGCGTTCGCGATACGGTGAAAAAACGTCAAGCGTCCTGAGAGACGCAATCCGGGTGGGGCCTTGGCAATGATCGAGATACAGTGAAAAAACCATAGCGCGCCCGATAAAGCAACGGTACTGGCTGAAAAGCGGCTAAGTCGGAAGCGGCGTCAGGAAACGATCGCGACACGGTGAACTATGATCCGGATGACGTAGCGGCCCGATCAGAACCGCGGTGAAAAACGCAAGGCGCGCCCATTAAGCGATAGTACCACGTGAAAGACGGCTAAATCGAGGCGGCAATCAGATATCGTCTAACGACACGGTGAACTATGATCCAGGTGAAGCGTAGCGGTCGGAATAAAATTGAAAAACGCAAGGCGCGCCAGCCAAAGCAGCGGTACGAAGCTGGCAGCCACAAAGTGGGGCGGACGATAGAGCATCGCGACACGAATGTACGGTCGGGTGGGCGCTGTGACGGTCGGGATCTGGTGAAAACCATGGCGCGCGACCAATGCAGTGAGTCGGCTAAAACGGCTAATTCGTCAGACGGCGTGGAAACGTCCAGCCACGCCAGGCGTCTACGGTCGGATGGTAGCGTCAGTCGAGTTCTGGTGAAAACCATGGCGCAGCGGTATGTCGGACGGGTCGACTAAAAGCGGCTAAGTGAAGCGAAGCGTCGGAAATGCGTCCTATGACCACGGTGAACTATAGTCAGTGCGTGCCGTGGCGGTAAATCTGGTGAAAAACCGCCATGCAACTACAGCAAAGCAACGTTGGCCTGCCGGCTAAAAGCGGCCAAGTCGGTCCGAAAGCGTCGAGAAGCGTCAACAGCGTAGCGTCTGTTCGGGTGGCGCGCTGGTCTTCAATCAGATATGATGAAAGCCGTAACCGCCAGCAATATGACGGCATCGGATAAACTACGCGGCCAAATCAGGCCGGCGGAAAGTGAGCGTCATGACGCCCAGCGTCTGATCGGATGGTATGGTCGACAGCTCAACGCCGCGATAATACAGCCGGAGAAATCATTAAAGCGACCAATCAGTCCGGCGTCGGAGCATCGCAACGACGCCAGCGTCTGATCAGGTAAGAAGCGCTAACTAGTCGTAATGCCAGTGAAAAACCATAGCGCCCGCGACAAATACAGCGGAATATTCCGCTTGTGATAGACGGCCGTCGAACCGATCCAACAACGCCAAAGCGTCGTCAATTGAAGCGTAGCGCTTCGTCGAATATGATGCTCATAATGCGCGCATGTCGACGGAATACGTCGCGACCAAGTCGGTCCGGCGTCGGACGATCCATGACGCCGAAAGCGTCTGATCAGGTGGTATGTGTTGGTAAATAACGGTGGCTCATGTGGCAGCAATGCGGCCAGATGGCTAAAAAGCATTACGGCTCAGACGGCGACTAAAACGATCCGCAACCTTGGCGTATCTGATCGGGTTAAGCGTAGCGCGCAATGCAGCAGCGGTGAAAACCGTAGCGGCGGCAGCCAATCGTGAATACGACTAAAGCATTGAAATCCCGGGCCGGCGTCGAGCGTCCAAGCAGCGTGCAATCGGGTGGCCTTGCGCTGGTGAGACTAACGGTGAAAACCATGGCGCCCGCAACCAGCTCTGGCAGATAAACTAAGCGACCAAGTCAGTCCGGCGTCGGAACGTCCAACGGCAGCTTGTACGATCAGATGCGTGCCGCTGGTCGAGTAACGGTAAAAGAAACCATGGCCAGCGGCAATATCCGGCGGAATCGGCTAAAAAGCGACCAAATCAGCCGACGTCGGACGATCAGCAACGCCACCATCGTGATCAATTAAGCGTAGCTAGTCAGATAGCAATTGAAAACCATGGTAGCGGCAATAATCACGACGGAGATCGACTAAACGGCCATTACGTCGGACGTGTGAGCGATCAACGGCGCTAGCGTCTGATCAGATTGTATGGCGCTAGTGGAAACAACGGTGAAAACCATAAGCGCGACCAATACGTGAGGATCAGCTAAGCATTGAAAATGGGCGGCATCGGAAGAAAGCATCCAACAACCCTTGGCATCTGATCAGGTGAAGCGCGCGCTAGTCCGTAATGCGGTGCAAAAACTCATAGCGCCCATGACAATGTCGACGGAATCGGCTAAAAGCAGCCGTCGGTCGTGACGTCGGAAGCATCAACAGCATGACGTCTGATCGAATTAAGCCTTATGTCGAATGTAGTGGCTCATCCAGCCAGCGACGTAAATACGACGAGATACATTCAAAAGCAGCCAAGTCGGACAACGTCGAGCGTCGCAGCGCCCAAGCGTCTGATCCCAGATGAAGTAACAGCTAATCGAATATGGTGAAAACCATAAAGCGTATGTCTGACAGGATCCCGACTCCACTTAACTGAAAGCCAGACGGCAGTCGGAAAAAGCGTCCGCGGCGCCGGCGTGCCTAATCCCAGGTGGGCAGCGCTGGTCGGGTAACGGTGAAAAACCATGGCGCCGCCAATGTCCCAGCGACGAGGTCGGCTAAGCGTTGGCATGGAAAATCTCTGCCAGGCGGCAGAGAAATGGCCATTTTCTCTGCCGCGGCAACAGTGTAGGGACTCCTTCACAAGCTGAGCGGGCGGGGGTCCCAGGCGGGGCTAAGTTCCCAGGTATATTGAGGGGGGGGCTGGCATCCCTCCCTGTCAAGTTGTGGGTTCGTCCCACAACTTTCTCTGCCAAAATCGCGTAGCAACTATCGTTGCCGGCGTGGCGTGTCGCGGCGGCGTTCACGTTGCGGCGTGACAATCACGTGCGGCGTCTATCGTTGCCGGCGTGGCGTGATCCGTGTGGCGTTGCTCGTTGCAGCGTGGCGTGTCAGCGGCAGCAGGCGTTTATCGTTGCTAAGTTGCGGGCGTGGCGTGTCAGCGGTGATGTTTATCGTTGCGGCGTGACTGTCGAACAGAGAAAGCGCCACGTTCCCGTCTATTGGTGGGGAACAAGCGCCGTTGCCTTCGAAGAAGCGTCCCGTTTAACGTTGCGCGCCACCGCGGTGACATGAGTGCGCTCCGAATTTGAGAACAACCGTGAACAGGTGTTGCCTCTACCTCTCCACAGTTAGTGGTAGGATATGTAACATTCTGCCGATCCTCAATCGTCGGATGCCGTTGCCTTAAGAGAACGTCGCCGTGCAGCGTTAGCGCGTTGCTGCGGTGACACCAGCTGCTGTTGTGGACACTCGGGACGCCTACACGAGCAATCCCACGGCGCTTACGCGTGGTGGGAGGCTCGGGAGGCTTGACCGATGCTCGCGGCGCATGTCCCGAACGAGAAAGCGCCACGTTCCCGTCTATTGGCGGGGAACAAGCGCCGTTGCCTTCAGAGACGTCCGTTTAAACGTTGCGCGCCACAGCGGTGACATGAGAGCGGTCCGAATTTGAGAACAACCGTGAACAGGTGTTGCCTCTACCTCTCCACAGTTAGTGGTAGGATGCGTAACATTCTGCGCCCGATCCTCAATGAACGGATGCCGTTGCCTTAAGAGAACGTCGCCGTGCAACGTTACCGTTGCTGCGGTGACACCAGCGCGCTGTGGACACTCGGGACGCCTACACAGAGCAATCCCCACACGTGCTTACGCGTGGTGGGAGGCTCGGGAGGCTTGACCGATGTTGGCTACGCGAGCGCATGAGTAGCTTTGGACCCGTGTCTGCCGGTAGATCCCCGTCTTCGTGCGGCCGACTACGAGCGCCGTGTCCCGTCGTTCGTTTGGCTTATATGATGATGTCGCCTTTCAAGTGCTTGCGTGCTGGTACCCGACCTACGGGAAGTGGTGCTTCTAACACGTTTGCCTCGCGGTGGACACCTTCGGGTGTGCCGCTGCGGCCTAACGGCAGCTTGCGGCGTTTCCTCGTGGTTCCGGCACTCCTAGTGCCGGTGCTACCAAGGCAGCCGCGCGCCCGCGGTTGGTCTCGGATGTTGCTCACGATAACGAGTCTTGGCAACCTTTTGGTTGCTAGGACCTGACCCTTAAGCTGCTCTCGAATTTGAGAACAACCGTGAACAGGTGTTGC
>NW_027249019.1:247500-250000 GCF_019359855.2 Lolium perenne | reverse complement strand
CCGACGTCGGAAACCGTCCAACGACGCCGCGTCTGATCGGGTGGGCGCGCGCTGGTCGGGTAACGGTGAAAACCATGGCGCCGATGCAAATACGACGGAATCGGCTAAAAAGCGGCCGTCGGACGGCGTCGGAAAAGCGTCCAACGACGCCAGCGTCTGATCAGGTGAAGCGCGCGCGCTGGTCGAATAACGGTGAAAACCATGGCGCCGCAGCCAATCTGACGGAATCGGCTAAAAGCGGCCAAGTCGGTCCGGCGTCGGAAAAGCGTCCAACGACGCCAAGCGTCTGATCGGGTGGGCGCGCGCTGGTCGAATAACGGTGAAAACCATGGCGCCGCAGCAAATCTGACGGAATCGGCTAAAAAGCGGCAGTCGGGCCGGCGTCGGAGCGTCCAACGACGCCGGCGTCTGATCAGGTGAAGCGCGCGCTGGTCGAATAGCGGTGAAAACCATGGCGCCGCAATGTCTGACGGAATCGGCTAAAAGCAGCCAAGTCGGTCCGGCGTCGGAAAAGCGTCCAACGACGCAAGCGTCTGATCAGGTGAAGCGCGCGCTGGTCGAATAACGGTGAAAACCATGGCGCGGCAGCCAATCTGACGGAATCGGCTAAAAGCAGCCAAATCGGACGGCGTCGGAAAACGTCCAACGACGCCAGCGTCTGATCAGGTTAGCGCGCTGGTGCAGTAGCGGTGAAAACCATGGCGCGGCAGCCAATCTGACGGAATCGGCTAAAGCAGCCGTCGGGCGGCGTCGGAAGCGTCCAACGACGCCAGCGTCTGATCGGGTGGCGCGCGCTGGTCGAATAACGGTGAAAACCATGGCGCCGCAGCCAATACGACGGAATCGGCTAAAGCAGCCAAGTCGGTCCGGCGTCGGAAAAGCGTCCAACGACGCCGAAGCGTCTGATCGGGTGAAGCGTAGCGCTGGTCGAACGGTGAAAACCATGGCGCGGCAGCCAATCTGACGGAATCGGCTAAAAGCGGCAAGTCAGACGGCGTCGAGCGTCCAACGACGCCAGCGTCTGATCGGGTGGGCGCGCGCTGGTCGAACGGTGAAAACCATGGCGCGACAATCTGACGGAATCGGCTAAAAGCGGCCGTCAGACGGCGTCGGAAAAGCGTCAACGACGCCAAGCGTCTGATCAGGTTAGCGCGCGCTGGTCGAATAACGGTGAAAACCATGGCGCGGCAGCCAATATCTGACGGAATCGGCTAAAAGCGGCCAAGTCGGGCGGCGTCGGGCGTCCAACGACGCCAGCGTCTGATCGGGTGAAGCGCGCGCTGGTCGAACGGTGAAAACCATGGCGCCGCAGCCAATCTGACGGAATCGGCTAAAGCGGCCAAGTCGGTCCGGCGTCGGGCGTCCAACGACGCCGAAGCGTCTGATCGGGTGGGCGCGCGCTGGTCGGGTAACGGTGAAAACCATGGCGCGGCAGCCAATACGACGTATACGCGTAAAACGGCCAAGTCGGGCCGGCGTCGGCAAACGTCCAACGACGCCCAGCGTCCGGTCGGGTGGGCGCGCGCTGGTCGGGTAACGGTGAAAACCATGGCGCGGCAGCCAATACGACGGAATCGGCTAAAAACGGCCAAGTCGGGCCGACGTCGGAAAACGTCCAACGACGCCGAGCGTACAGTCGGGTGGGCGCGCGCTGGTCGGGTAACGGTGAAAACCATGGCGCCGCAGCCAATACGACGGAATCGGCTAAGCCTGGCAGAAAATCTCTGCCGCGGCAGAGAAATGGCCATTTTCTCTGCCGCGGCAACAGTGTAGGGCTCCTTCACAAGCTGACGGGCAGGGGTCCCAGGCGGGGCTAAGTTCCCCAGGTATATTGGGGGGGGCTGGCATCCCTCCCTGTCAAGTTGTGGGTTCGTCCCACAACTTTTCTACGCCCGTCACGTAGCAACTATACGTTGCCGTGGCGTGTCACGCGGCGACGTTTACGTTGCCGCGTGACGATCACGTGCGGCGTCTATCGTTGCCACGTGTCTTGTCAGTCTTTGAGAACAACCGTGAACAGGTGTTGCCTCTACCTCTCCACAGTTAGTGGTAGGATACGTAACATTCTGCGCCGATCCTCAATCTTCGGATGCCGTTGCCTTAAGAGAACGTCGCCGTGCAACGTTAACGTTGCTGCGGTGACACCAGCGCGCTGTTGACACTCAGGACGCCTACACGAGAGCAATCCCACCGCGTGGTGGGAGGCTCGGGAGGCTTGACCGATGTCGCGAGCGCATGTCCCGAACAGAGAAAGCGCGCGTTCCCCGTCTATTGGCGGGGAACAAGCGCCGTTGCCTTCAGAGAACGTCCCGTTTAACGTTGCCGCGCCACCGCGGTGACATGAGTGCGCTCCGAATTTGAGAACAACCGTGAACAGGTGTTGCCTCTACCTCTCCACAGTTAGTGGTAGGATACGTAACATTCTGCGCCGATCCTCAATCGTCGGATGCCGTTGCCTTAAGAGAACGTCGCCGTGCAACGTTAACGTTGCTGCGGTGAC
>NW_027249019.1:237500-240000 GCF_019359855.2 Lolium perenne | reverse complement strand
GGAAAACGTCTAACGACACGGTGAACTATAGTCGGGTGGGCGCGCGGCGGTCGAGACACGGTGAAAAACCATGGCGCGCCAGCCAAACCGATGGTACCGGCCGAAGACGGCTAAGTCGGGGCGACGTCGGAAATCGTCTAACGACACCGTGAACTATAGTCGGGTGGGCGCGCGGCGGTCGAGATACGGTGAAAAACCATGGCGCGCCACCAAAAGCTGCGGTACCGGCTGTTAACGGCTAAGTCGGGCCGACGTCGGAACGTCCAACGACACGGAGCGTACTGATCGGGTGGGCGCGCGCTGGTCGGGATACGGTGAAAACCATGGCGCCGCAGCCAATACGACGGAATCGGCTAAAAACGGCTAAGTCGGGCCGACGTCGGAAAACGTCCAACGACGCCGAGCGTCCAGTCGGATGGGCGCGCGTCGGTCGGGTTACGGTGAAAACCATGGCGCCGCAGCCAATACGACGGAATCGGCTAAAAACGGCTAAGTCGGGGCGTCGTCGGAAATCGTCTAACGACACGGTGAACTATAGTCGGGTGGGCGCGCGGCGGTCGAGATACGGTGAAAAACCATGGCGCGCCAACCAAAGCAGCGGTACCGGCTGAAAGCGGCCAAGTCGGTCCGGCGTCGGAAAAGCGTCCAACGACGCCAGCGTCTGATCGGGTGGGCGCGCGCTGGTCGGGTAACGGTGAAAACCATGGCGCCGCAGCAAATCTGACGGAATCGGCTAAAGCAGCCAAGTCGGACGGCGTCGGAAAAGCGTCCAACGACGCCAGCGTCTGATCGGGTGAAGCGTAGCGCTGGTCGAATTCGTGAAAACCATGGCGCCGCAGCCAATCTGACGGAATCGGCTAAAAGCGGCCAAGTCGGTCCGGCGTCGGAGCGTCCAACGACGCCAGCGTCTGATCGGGTAAAGCGCGCGCTGGTCGAATAACGGTGAAAACCATGGCGCCGCAGCAAATACGACGGAATCGGCTAAAAGCGGCCAAGTCGGGCAGCGTCGGAAAGCGTCCAACGACGCCAGCGTCTGATCGGGTGGCGCGCGCTGGTCGAATAACGGTGAAAACCATGGCGCCGCAGCCAATCTGACGGAATCGGCTAAAAGCGGCCGTCGGTCCGGCGTCGGAAAGCGTCCAACGACGCCAGCGTCTGATCGGGTGGGCGCGCGCTGGTCGGGTAACGGTGAAAACCATGGCGCGGCAGCCAATACGACGGAATCGGCTAAAAACGGCCAAGTCGGGCGGCGTCGGAAAACGTCCAACGACGCCAGCGTCTGATCGGGTTAGCGCGCGCTGGTTAACGGTGAAAACCATGGCGCGGCAGCCAATACGACGGAATCGGCTAAAAGCGGCAGTCGGGCGGCGTCGGAAAACGTCCAACGACGCCAGCGTCTGATCGGGTGCGCGCGCTGGTCGAATAACGGTGAAAACCATGGCGCCGCAGCCAATGTGACGGAATCGGCTAAAAGCGGCCAAGTCGGTCCGGCGTCGGAAAAGCGTCCAACGACGCCAGCGTCTGATCGGGTGGGCGCGCGCTGGTCGAATGCGGTGAAAACCATGGCGCGGCAGCCAATACGACGGAATCGGCTAAAGCGGCCGTCGTGCCGACGTCGGAAAACGTCCAACGACGCCCAGCGTCTGATCGGGTGGCGCGCGCTGGTCGAATAGCAGTGAAAACCATGGCGCGGCAATCTGACGGAATCGGCTAAAAGCGGCCGTCGGGCGGCGTCGGAAAACGTCCAACGACGCAGCGTCTGATCGGGTTAGCGCGCGCTGGTCGAATAACGGTGAAAACCATGGCGCGGCAGCCAATATCGACGGAATCGGCTAAAAGCGGCCAAGTCGGGCGGCGTCGGAAGCGTCCAACGACGCCAGCGTCTGATCGGGTGGGCGCGCGCTGGTCGGGTAACGGTGAAAACCATGGCGCCGCAGCCAATACGACGGAATCGGCTAATAACGGCCCAGACGGTCAGACGGCGGAAATCGTCCAACGACGCCGAGCGGCCGGGCGGGTGGGCGCGCGCTGGTCGGGTAACGGTGAAAACCATGGCGCGGCAGCCAATACGACGGAATCGGCTAAAAACGGCCAAGTCGGGCCGACGTCGGAAAACGTCCAACGACGCCCAGCGTCCAGTCGGGTGGGCGCGCGCTGGTCGGGTAACGGTGAAAACCATGGCGCGGCAGCCAATACGACGGAATCGGCTAAAAACGGCCAAGTCGGGCCGACGTCGGAAAACCTCCAACGACGCCGTGCGTACAGTCGGGTGGGCGCGCGCTGGTCGGGTAACGGTGAAAACCATGGCGCCGCAGCCAATACGACGGAATCGGCTAAGCCTGGCAGAAAATCTCTGCCGCGGCAGAGAAATGGCCATTTTCTCTGCCGCGGCAACAGTGTAGGGCTCCTTCACAAGCTGACGGGCAGGGGTCCCAGGCGGGGCTAAGTTCCCCAGGTATATTGGGGGGGGCTGGCATCCCTCCCTGTCAAGTTGTGGGTT
>NW_027249019.1:205000-207500 GCF_019359855.2 Lolium perenne | reverse complement strand
GGTCGGGTAACGGTGAAAACCATGGCGCCGCAGCAAATACGACGGAATCGGCTAAAAACGGCCAAGTCGGGCCGACGTCGGAAAACGTCCAACGACGCCGAGCGTACAGTCGGGTGGGCGCGCGCTGGTCGGGTAACGGTGAAAACCATGGCGCCGCAGCCAATACGACGGAATCGGCTAAAAACGGCCAAGTCGGTCCGACGTCGGAAAACGTCCAACGACGCCGAGCGTCGATCCGGGTGGGCGCGCGCTGGTCGGGTAACGGTGAAAACCATGGCGCCGCAGCAAATACGACGGAATCGGCTAAAAACGGCCAAGTCGGGCCGACGTCGGAAAACGTCCAACGACGCCGAGCGAGATCGGGTGGGCGCGCGCTGGTCGGGTAACGGTGAAAACCATGGCGCCGCAGCCAATACGACGGAATCGGCTAAAAACGGCCAAGTCGGTCCGACGTGTGTATCCGTCCAACGACGCCGAGCGTACTGTCGGGTGGGCGCGCGCTGGTCGGGTAACGGTGAAAACCATGGCGCGGCAGCCAATACGACGGAATCGGCTAAAAACGGCCAAGTCGGGCCGACGTCGGAAAACGTCCAACGACGCCGAGCGTACAGTCGGGTTGGCGCGCGCTGGTCTGGTAACGGTGAAAACCATGGCGCGGCAGCCAATACGACGGAATCGGCTAAAAACGGCCAAGTCGGGCCGACGTCGGAAAACGTCCAACGACGCCGAGCGTACAGTCGGGTGGGCGCGCGCTGGTCGGGTAACGGTGAAAACCATGGCGCCGCAGCCAATACGACGGAATCGGCTAGATCGGCCCAGTCGGTCCGGCGTCGGAAAGCGTCCAACGACGCCAGCGTCTGATCGGGTGGGCGCGCTGGTCGGGTAACGGTGAAAACCATGGCGCGGCAGCCAATACGACGGAATCGGCTAAAAACGGCCAAGTCGGGCCGACGTCGGAAAACGTCCAACGACGCCCAGCGTACAGTCGGGTGGGCGCGCGCTGGTCGGGTAACGGTGAAAACCATGGCGCGGCAGCCAATACGACGGAATCGGCTAAAAACGGCCAAGTCGGGCCGACGTCGGAAAACGTCCAACGACGCCCAGCGTACAGTCGGGTTGGCGCGCGCTGGTCGGGTAACGGTGAAAACCATGGCGCGGCAGCCAATACGACGGAATCGGCTAAAAACGGCCAAGTCGGGCCGACGTCGGAAAACGTCCAACGACGCCGAGCGTACAGACGGGTGGGCGCGCGCTGGTCGGGTAACGGTGAAAACCATGGCGCCGCAGCCAATACGACGGAATCGGCTAAACCCGGCCAAGTCGGTCCGACGTCGGAAAACGTCCAACGACGCCGAGCGTACAGTCGGGTGGGCGCGCGCTGGTCGGGTAACGGTGAAAACCATGGCGCGGCAGCCAATACGACGGAATCGGCTAAAAACGGCCAAGTCGGGCCGACGTCGGAAAACGTCCAACGACGCCCAGCGTTATCGGGTGGGCGCGCGCTGGTCGGGTAACGGTGAAAACCATGGCGCGGCAGCCAATACGACGGAATCGGCTAAAAACGGCCAAGTCGGGCCGACGTCGGAAAACGTCCAACGACGCCGAGCGTACAGTCGGGTGGGCGCGCGCTGGTCGGGTAACGGTGAAAACCATGGCGCCGCAGCCAATACGACGGAATCGGCTAAGCCTGGCAGAAAATCTCTGCCGCGGCAGAGAAATGGCCATTTTCTCTGCCGCGGCAACAGTGTAGGGCTCCTTCACAAGCTGACGGGCAGGGGTCCCAGGCGGGGCTAAGTTCCCCAGGTATATTGGGGGGGGCTGGCATCCCTCCCTGTCAAGTTGTGGGTTCGTCCCACAACTTTTCTACGCCCGTCACGTAGCAACTATACGTTGCCGTGGCGTGTCACGCGGCGACGTTTACGTTGCCGCGTGACTGTCACGTGCGACGTCTATCGTTGCCACGTGACGTGTCCGAATTTGAGAACAACCGTGAACAGGTGTTGCCTCTACCTCTCCACAGTTAGTGGTAGGATACGTAACATTCTGCGCCGATCCTCAATCTTCGGATGCCGTTGCCTTAAGAGAACGTCGCCGTGCAACGTTAACGTTGCTGCGGTGACACCCGCGCGCTGTGGACACTCAGGACGCCTACAGAGCAATCCCACCGCGTGGTGGGAGGCTCGGGAGGCTTGACCGATGTCGCGAGCGCATGTCCCGAACAGAGAAAGCGCACGTTCCCCGTCTATTGGCGGGGAACAAGCGCCGTTGCCTTCAGAGAACGTCCCGTTTAACGTTGCCGCGCCACCGCGGTGACATGAGTGCGCTCCGAATTTGAGAACAACCGTGAACAGGTGTTGCCTCTACCTCTCCACAGTTAGTGGTAGGATACGTAACATTCTGCGCCGATCCTCAATCGTCGGATGCCGTTGCCTTAAGAGAACGTCGCCGTGCAACGTTAACGTTGCTGCGGTGACACCCGCGCGCTGTTGACACTCAGGAC
>NW_027249019.1:152500-155000 GCF_019359855.2 Lolium perenne | reverse complement strand
AAAACGGCCAAGTCGGTCCGGCGTCGGAAGCGTCCAACGACGCCGAGCGTACTGATCGGGTGAAGCGCGCGCTGGTCGAACGGTGAAAACCATGGCGCCGACGGAATCGGCTAAAAGCGGCCAAATCGGTCCGGCGTGGAAACGTCCAACGACGCGGCGTGATCGGGGTGAAGCGCGCGCTAACGGTGAAAACCATGGCGCGGCAGCCAATGACGAATCGGCTAAAACGGCCAAGTCGGGCCGACGTCGGAAACGTCCAAACGAGCGTCTGATCGGGTGGGCGCGCGCTGGTCGGGTAACGGTGAAAACCATGGCGCGGCAGCCAGAACGGAATCGGCTAAAAGCAGCCAAGTCGGGCCGACGTCGGAAACGTCCAACGACGCCGAAGCGTACAGATCGGGTGGGCGCGCGCTGGTCGGGTAACGGTGAAAACCATGGCGCCGCAGCCAATACGACGGAATCGGCTAAAAGCGGCGCAGTCGGTCCGGCGTCGGAAAAGCGTCCAACGACGCCAGGCGTCTGATCGGGTGGGCGCGCGCTGGTCGGGTAGCAGTGAAAACCATGGCGCGGCAGCCAATACTGACGGAATCGGCTAAAAACGGCCAAGTCGGGCCGGCGTCGGAAGAGCGTCCAACGACGCCCAGCGTCTGATCGGGTGGGCGCGCGCTGGTCGGGTAACGGTGAAAACCATGGCGGCAGCCAATACGACGAATCGGCTAAAAACGGCCAAGTCGGGCCGACGTCGGAAAACGTCCAACGACGCCAGAGCGTACTGATCGGGTTGGCGCGCGCTGGTCGAATGCAGTGAAAACCATGGCGCGGCAGCCAATCTGACGGAATCGGCTAAAAACGGCCAAGTCGGGCCGGCGTCGGAAAGCGTCCAACGACGCCGAAGCGTACTGATCGGGTGGGCGCGCGCTGGTCGAATAACGGTGAAAACCATGGCGCCGCATGTCTGACGGAATCGGCTAAAAACGGCCAAGTCGGTCCGACGTCGGAACGTCCAACGACGCCGAAGCGTCTGATCGGGTGGGCGCGCGCTGGTCGGGTAACGGTGAAAACCATGGCGCGGCAGCCAATACGACGGAATCGGCTAAAAACGGCCAAGTCGGGCCGGCGTCGGAAAACGTCCAACGACGCCAAGCGTCTGATCGGGTGGGCGCGCTGGTCGGGTAACGGTGAAAACCATGGCGCGGCAGCCAATACGACGGAATCGGCTAAAAACGGCCAAGTCGGGCCGACGTCGGAAAACGTCCAACGACGCCGAGCGTACAGTCGGGTGGGCGCGCGCTGGTCGGGTAACGGTGAAAACCATGGCGCCGCAGCCAATACGACGGAATCGGCTAAGCCTGGCAGAAAATCTCTGCCGCGGCAGAGAAATGGCCATTTTCTCTGCCGCGGCAACAGTGTAGGGCTCCTTCACAAGCTGACGGGCAGGGGTCCCAGGCGGGGCTAAGTTCCCCAGGTATATTGGGGGGGGCTGGCATCCCTCCCTGTCAAGTTGTGGGTTCGTCCCACAACTTTTCTACGCCCGTCACGTAGCAACTATACGTTGCCGTGGCGTGTCACGCGGCGACGTTTACGTTGCCGCGTGACGATCACGTGCGGCGTCTATCGTTGCCACGTGGCGTGTCAGGTGAGAACAACCGTGAACAGGTGTTGCCTCTACCTCTCCACAGTTAGTGGTAGGATATGTAACATTCTGCGCCGATCCTCAATGAACGGATGCCGTTGCCTTAAGAGAACGTCGCCGTGCAACGTTACCGTTGCTGCGGTGACACCAGCGCTGTGGACACTCAGGACGCCTACACGAGCAATCCCACCGCGTGGTGGGAGGCTCGGGAGGCTTGACCGATGTCGCGGCGCATGTCCCGAACAGAGAAAGCGCACGTTCCCGTCTATTGGCGGGGAACAAGCGCCGTTGCCTTCGAGAACGTCCCGTTTAACGTTGCCGCGCCACCGCGGTGACATGAGTGCGCTCGAATTTGAGAACAACCGTGAACAGGTGTTGCCTCTACCTCTCCACAGTTAGTGGTAGGATATGTAACATTCTGCGCCGATCCTCAATGAACGGATGCCGTTGCCTTAAGAGAACGTCGCCGTGCAACGTTACCGTTGCTGCGGTGACACCCGCTCTCAGTGGACACTCCGGACGACTACACGCATCAATCCCACCGCGCTTACGCGTGGTGGGAGGCTCGGGAGGCTTGACCGATGTCGCGAGCGCATGACCCGAACAGAGAAAGCGCACGTTACACCACTATTGGCCGGCAACAACCGCCGTTGCCTTCAGAGAACGTCCCGTTTAACGTTGCCGCGCCACCGCGGTGACATGAGTGCGCTCCGAATTTGAGAACAACCGTGAACAGGTGTTGCCTCTACCTCTCCACAGTTAGTGGTAGGATACGTAACATTCTGCGCCGATCCTCAATGAACGGATGCCGTTGCCTTAAGAGAACGTCGCCGTGCAACGTTACCGTTGCTGCGGTGACACCAGCGC
>NW_027249019.1:142500-145000 GCF_019359855.2 Lolium perenne | reverse complement strand
CGACGAAGCGTCTGATCGGATGGGCGCGCGTCGGTCGGGTTACGGTGAAAACCATGGCGCGGCAGCCAATACGACGGAATCGGCTAAAAACGGCTAAGTCGGGCGGCGTCGGAAATCGTCTAACGACACGGTGAACTATAGTCGGGTGGGCGCGCGGCGGTCGAATCGGTGATGCCATGGCGCGCCAACGGTGGGCGTACCATGGCAAACACGAAAACGAACCATGGGGTGAGCGGCCAACCATGGCTCGAGCAGAAAGCAGCCAAGCGACGGAATCGGCGAAACGTCGGAAGGACGTCGGCAGCGCGACGCGAACGTACGAATACAGTCGGGTGGCGCGCGACGGTGAAAACCATACGACGGAATCGGCTAACGGCCAGAGTCGGGCCCGGCGTCGGAAACGTCCAAGGACGCCGAGGGTACAGTCGGGTGGGCGCGCGCTGGTAGGTAACGGTGAAAACCGCCGAGCGCCGCAGCAATACGACGGAATCGGCTAAAAGCGGCCAGAATCGGCCGGCGTCGGAAAACGTCCACGACGCCGAGCGTACGATCGGGTGGGCGCGCGCTGCTCGTCCCAACGTGAAAACCATGGCGCGGCAGCCAATACGACGGAATCGGCTAAAAACGGCCAAGTCGGTCCGACGTCGGGAAACGTCCAACGGCAGCGTACGGGGTGGGCGCGCGCTGGTCAGGTAACGGTGAAAACCATGGCGCGGCAGCCAATCGCGGAATCGGCTAAAAACGGCCGTCGGGCCGACGTCGGAGAACGTCAACGACGCTACGACGGTCGAATGGGGCGCGCTGGTAATCTGGTAAAACGGTGAAAACCATGGCGCGACAGCCAGCGTCTGACGGACGATAGAGCTAAAAACGAAAAGTCGGGCCACGGTCGGAGAAAAAGCGTCATGACGCCAGCGTACCCTGATCGGGATGAAGCGCGCGCTGGTCGTCGGTAACGGTGAAAACCAAATGGCGCCGCGTAATCGTCTGACGGAATCGGCTAAAAACGGCCAAGTCGGTCCGGCGTCGGAGCGTCCAGACGCCGAAGCGTACAATCCCGGGTGGGCGCGCGCTGGTCGAGATAACAGTGGCTCGCCAAGGCGCGGCAGCCAATACTGTGACGGAATCGGCTAAAAACGGCCAAATCGGGCCGGGCGGCGAAACGTCCAACGACGCCCGAGCGATACGATCGGGTAGAAGCGCGCGCTAGTCGGGTAACGGTGAAAACCATGGCGCGACGTAATACGACGAATCGGCTAAAGCAGCCGTCGGGCCGACGTCGGAAGCGTCCAACGACGCCGAGCGTACAGTCGGGTTGGGCGCGCGCTGGTCGGGTAACGGTGAAAACCATGGCGCGGCACCAGCCAATACGACGGAATCGGCTAAAAACGGCCAAGTCGGGCGACGTCGGAAACGTCCAACGACGCCGAGCGTCTGATCGGGTGGGCGCGCGCTGGTCGATAACGGTGAAAACCATGGCGCCCGCAATAATGCGACGAATCGGCTAAACGGCCAAGTCGGTCGGCGTCGGAAAGCGTCCAACGACGCCGAGCGTACTGATCGGAGTGGGCGCGCTGGTCGAGTAACGGTGAAAACCATGGCGCGGCAATAATCAGCGACGGAATCGGCTAAAAACGGCCAAGTCGGGCGGCTTGTCGGAACGTCAAACGCTAGCCCGAGCGTACATCGGGTGGCGCGCGCTGGTCGAATAACGGTGAAAACCATGGCGCGGCAATAATACTGACGGAATCGGCTAAGGCCAGTCGGGCCGACGTCGGGCATCCAACGACGCCGGCGTACAGTCGGGTGGCGCGCGCTGGTCGGGTAACGGTGAAAACCATGGCGCCGCAGCCAATACGACGGAATCGGCTAAGCCTGGCAGAAAATCTCTGCCGCGGCAGAGAAATGGCCATTTTCTCTGCCGCGGCAACAGTGTAGGGCTCCTTCACAAGCTGACGGGCAGGGGTCCCAGGCGGGGCTAAGTTCCCCAGGTATATTGGGGGGGGCTGGCATCCCTCCCTGTCAAGTTGTGGGTTCGTCCCACAACTTTTCTACGCCCGTCACGTAGCAACTATACGTTGCCGTGGCGTGGGCCGCGGCGACGTTTACGTTGCCGCGTGGCGATCACGTGCGGCGTCTATCGTTGCCACGTGGCGTGTCAGGTGAGAACAACCGTGAACAGGTGTTGCCTCTACCTCTCCACAGTTAGTGGTAGGATATGTAACATTCTGCGCCGATCCTCAATGAACGGATGCCGTTGCCTTAAGAGAACGTCGCCGTGCAACGTTACCGTTGCTGCGGTGACACCCGCGCGCTGTGGACACTCAGGACGCCTACACAGAGCAATCCCACCGCGTGGTGGGAGGCTCGGGAGGCTTGACCGATGTCGCGAGCGCATGTCCCGAACAGAGAAAGCGCACGTTCCCCGTCTATTGGCGGGGAACAAGCGCCGTTGCCTTCAGAGAACGTCACTTTTAACGTTGCCGCGCCACCGCGGTGA
>NW_027249019.1:132500-135000 GCF_019359855.2 Lolium perenne | reverse complement strand
GTGAAAAAACGTCAAACGTCACAGAGAACTATAGTCGGGTGGACGCGCGGCGGTCGAGATACGGTGAAAAACCATGGCGCGCCAGCCAAAACGACGGTACCGGCTGAAAACGGCTAAGTCGGGGCGACGTCGGAAAACGTCTAACGACACGGTGAACTATAGTCGGGTGGGCGCGCGGCGGTCGAGATACGGTGAAAAACCATGGCGCGCCAGCCAAAACGATGGTACCGGCCGAAGACGGCTAAGTCGGGGCGACGTCGGAAATCGTCTAACGACACGGTGAACTATAGTCGGGTGGGCGCGCGGCGGTCGAGATACGGTGAAAAACCATGGCGCGCCAACCAAAACGACGGTACCGGCTGAAAACGGCTAAGTCGGGCCGACGTCGGAACGTCCAACGACACGGAGCGTACAGTCGGGTTGGCGCGCGCTGGTCGGGATACGGTGAAAACCATGGCGCCGCAGCCAATACGACGGTACCGGCTGAAAACGGCTAAGTCGGGGCGACGTCGGAAAACGTCCAACGACGCCGAGCGTACAGTCGGATGGGCGCGCGTCGGTCGGGCTACGGGTTAAAACCATGGCGCCGCAGCCAATACGACCGTATAGGCACTACACGGCTAAGTGGGGGCGACGTCGGAAAACGTCTAACGACACGGTGAACTATAGTCGGGTGGGCGCGCGGCGGTCGAGATACGGTGAAAAACCATGGCGCGCCAGCCAAAACGACGGTACCGGCTGAAAACGGCAAAGTCGGGCCGACGTCGGAAAACGTCCAACGACGCCGAGCGTACAGTCGGGTGGGCGCGCGCTGGTCGGGTAACGGTGAAAACCATGGCGCCGCAGCAAATACGACGGAATCGGCTAAAAACGGCCAAGTCGGACCGACGTCGGAAAAGCGTCCAACGCGCCAGCGTACAGTCGGGTGGGCGCGCGCTGGTCGGTTACGGGTGAAAACCATGGCGCCGCAGCAAATACGACGGAATCGGCTTAAAACGGCCAAGTCGAGACGACGTGGAAACGTCCAACGACGCCGTGAGTACAGTCGGGTGGGCGCGCGCTGGTGGAATGTAGTGAAAACCATGGCGCACAATGTAATACGACGGAATCGGCTAAAACGGCCAAGTCGGTCCGGCGTCGGAAATCGTCCAACGACACGGCTACAGTCGGGTGGGCGCGCGCTGGTCGAATGCAGGTGAAAACCATGGCGCGACAGCCAATACGACGGAATCGGCTAAACGGCCAAGTCGGTCCGACGTCGGAACGTCCAACGACGCGAGCGTACGATCGGGTGGGCGCGCGCTGGTCGGGTAACGGTGAAAACCATGGCGCCGCAGCAAATACGACGAATCGGCTAAACGGCCAAGTCGGGCCGGCGTCGGAAAACGTCCAACGACGCCGAGCGTACAGTCGGGTGGGCGCGCGCTGGTCGAATGCGGTGAAAGCCATGGCGCGGCAGCCAATACGACGGAATCGGCTTAAAACGGCCAAGTCGGGCCGACGTCGGAACGTCCAACGACGCCGAGCGTCACTGATCGGGTGGGCGCGCGCTGGGGGTGTAACGGTGAAAACCATGGCGCCGCAGCCAATACGACGGAATCGGCTAAAAACGGCCAAGTCGGTCCGAGCGTGGAAAACGTCCAACGACGCGAGCGTGTCTGATCGGGTGGGCGCGCGCTGGTCGAATGTAACGGTGAAAACCATGGCGCGGCAGCCAATACGACGGAATCGGCTGAACGGCCAAGGCGGGCCGCCTTCGGAAAACGTCCAACGCCCAGCGTACAGTCGGGTGGGCGCGCGCTGGTCGGGTAACGGTGAAAACCATGGCGCGGCAGCCAATACGACGAATCGGCTAAAAACGGCCAAGTGCGGGCGGCGTCGGCAAACGTCCCACGACGGCGAGCGTACTGATCGGGTGGGCGCGCGCTGGTCGGGTAACGGTGAAAACCATGGCGCGGCAGCCAATACGACGGAATCGGCTAAGAACGGCCCAGTCGGGCCGACGTCGGAAAGCGTCCAACGACGCCGAGCGTACAGTCGGGTGGGCGCGCGCTGGTCGGGTAACGGTGAAAACCATGGCGCCGCAGCCAATACGACGGAATCGGCTAAAAACGGCCAAGTCGGTCCGACGTCGGAAACGTCCAACGACGCCGAGCGTACAGTCGGGTGGGCGCGCGGCGGTCGAGATACGGTGAAAACCATGGCGCGGCAGCCAATACGACGGAATCGGCTAAAAACGGCCAAGTCGGGCCGACGTCGGAAAACGTCCAACGACGCCCAGCGTACAGTCGGGTGGCGCGCGCTGGTCGGGTAACGGTGAAAACCATGGCGCGGCAGCCAATACGACGGAATCGGCTAAAAACGGCCAAGTCGGGCCGACGTCGGAAAACGTCCAACGACGCCGAGCGTACAGTCGGGTGGGCGCGCGCTGGTCGGGTAACGGTGAAAACCATGGCGCCGCAGCCAATACGACGGAATCGGCTAAGCCTGGCAGAAAATC
>NW_027249019.1:100000-102500 GCF_019359855.2 Lolium perenne | reverse complement strand
TAAAAACGGCTAAGTCGGGGCGACGTCGGAAATCGTCTAACGACACGGTGAACTATAGTCGGGTGGGCGCGCGGCGGTCGAGATACGGTGAAAAACCATGGCGCGCCAACCAAAACGACGGTACCGGCTGAAAACGGCCAAGTCGGTCCGACGTCGGAAAACGTCCAACGACGCCGCGCGTACAGTCGGGTGGGCGCGCGCTGGTCGGGTAACGGTGAAAACCATGGCGCCGCAGCAAATACGACGGAATCGGCTAAAGAGCGGCCGTCGGGCCAGCGTCGGAAACGTCCAACGACGCGGCGTACAATCGGGTGAAGCGCGCGCTGGTCGAATAACGGTGAAAACCATGGCGCCGCGCAAATCTGACGGAATCGGCTAAAAACGGCCGTCGGGCCGGCGTCGGAAGCGTCCAACGCGCAGCGTCTGATCGGGTGGCGCGCGCTGGTCGAATAACGGTGAAAACCATGGCGCCGCAGCAAATGCGACGGAATCGGCTAAAAACGGCCAAGTCGGTCCGGCGTCGGAAAAGCGTCCAACGACGCCGAGCGTCTGATCGGGTAAGCGCGCGCTGGTCGAATAACGGTGAAAACCATGGCGCCGCCAATAATCTGACGGAATCGGCTAAAAGCAGCCGTCGGTCCGGCGTCGGAAACGTCCAACGACGCGGCGTCTGATCGGGTGGCGCGCGCTGGTCGGGTAACGGTGAAAACCATGGCGCGGCAGCCAATACGACGAATCGGCTAAGAGCGGCCAAGTCGGGACGGCGTCGGAAAACGTCCAACGACGCCAGCGTCTGAATCGGGTTAGCGCGCTGGTCTGGTAACGGTGAAAACCATGGCGCGGCAGCCAATCGACGGAATCGGCTAAAGCAGGCCGTCGGGCCGGCGTCGGAAAAGCGTCCATGACGCCGAAGCGTCTGATCGGGTGAAGCGCGCGCTGGTCGAATAACGGTGAAAACTCATGGCGCCGCAGCCAATCTGACGGAATCGGCTAAAGCGGCCAAGTCGGTCCGGCGTCGGAAAACGTCCAACGACGCCAGCGTACTGATCGGGTGGGCGCGCGCTGGTCGAATAACGGTGAAAACCATGGCGCGGCAGCCAATCTGACGGAATCGGCTAAAGCAGCCGTCGGGCCGGCGTCGGAAGCGTCCAACGCGCAGCGTGCGTACAATCGGGTGGGCGCGCGCTGGTCGAACGGTGAAAACCATGGCGCGGCAGCCAATCGACAGGAATCGGCTAAAAGCGGCCAAGTCGGGCCGGCGTCGGAAAGCGTCCAACGACGCCAGCGTCTGAGTCGGGTTAGGCGCGCGCTGGTCGGGTAACGGTGAAAACCATGGCGCGGCAGCCAATCCGACGGAATCGGCTACCAACGGCCCCGTCGGGCCGACGTCGGAAAGCGTCCACCGACGCCGCGCGTACTGATCGGGTGGGCGCGCGCTGGTCGAAGCAGTGAAAACCATGGCGCCGCAGCCAATACGACGGAATCGGCTAAAAACGGCCAAGTCGGTCCGGCGTGGAAAAGCGTCCAACGACGCGGCGTCTGAGTCGGGTGGGCGCGCGCTGGTCAGTAACGGTGAAAACCATGGCGCGGCAGCCAATACGACGGAATCGGCTAAAAACGGCCAAGTCGGGCCGACGTCGGAAAACGTCAAACGACGCAGAGCGTCCAGTCGGTTGGGCGCGCGCTCGTCGGTAAACGGTGAAAACCATGGCGCGGCAGCCAATACGACGGAATCGGCTAAAAACGGCCAAAGTCGGGCCGGCGTCGGAAAAGCGTCCAACGACGCCGGCGTACAGTCGGGTGGGCGCGCGCTGGTCGGGTAACGGTGAAAACCATGGCGCCGCAGCCAATACGACGGAATCGGCTAAGCCTGGCAGAAAATCTCTGCCGCGGCAGAGAAATGGCCATTTTCTCTGCCGCGGCAACAGTGTAGGGCTCCTTCACAAGCTGACGGGCAGGGGTCCCAGGCGGGGCTAAGTTCCCCAGGTATATTGGGGGGGGCTGGCATCCCTCCCTGTCAAGTTGTGGGTTCGTCCCACAACTTTTCTACGCCCGTCACGTAGCAACTATACGTTGCCGTGGCGTGTCACGCGGCGACGTTTACGTTGCCGCGTGACAATCACGTGCGGCGTCTATCGTTGCCACGTGGCGTGTCAGTGAGAACAACCGTGAACAGGTGTTGCCTCTACCTCTCCACAGTTAGTGGTAGGATATGTAACATTCTGCGCCGATCCTCAATGAACGGATGCCGTTGCCTTAAGAGAACGTCGCCGTGCAACGTTACCGTTGCTGCGGTGACACCCGCGCGCTGTGGACACTCAGGTCGCCTACACAGAGCAATCCCACCGCGTGGTGGGAGGCTCGGGAGGCTTGACCGATGTCGCGAGCGCATGTCCCGAACAGAGAAAGCGCACGTTCCGCTTGGCGGGGAACAAGCGCCCTTCCCTTCAGAGTACGTTCGGTTTAACGTTGCCGCGCCACCGCGGTGACATGAGTGCGC
>NW_027249019.1:57500-60000 GCF_019359855.2 Lolium perenne | reverse complement strand
GCGACGTCGGAAATCGTCTAACGACACGGTGAACTATAGTCGGGTGGGCGCGCGGCGGTCGAGATACGGTGAAAAACCATGGCGCGCCAACCAAAACGACGGTACCGGCTGAAAACGGCCAAGTCGGTCCGACGTCGGAAAACGTCCAACGACGCCGAGCGAACGGTCGGGATCTCGCGCGCTGGTCGGGTAACGGTGAAAACCATGGCGCCGCAGCAAATACGACGGAATCGGCTAAAAACGGCCAAGTCGGGCCGACGTGGAAGCGTCCAACGACGCGAAGCGTACTGAATCGGGTGGGCGCGCGCTGGTCGAACGGTGAAAACCATGGCGCCGCAGCAATGCTGACGGAATCGGCTAAAGCGGCCAAGTCGGTCCGGCGTCGGTAAAACGTCCAACGACGCCTGGAGTACAGTCGGGTGGGCGCGCGCTGGTCGAATAACGGTGAAAACCATGGCGCCGCAGCAATACTGACGGAATCGGCTAAAGCGGCCAAGTCGGTCCGGCGTCGGAAAAGCGTCCAACGACGCCAGCGTACAGTCGGGTGGCGCGCGCTGGTCGAATGTAACGGTGAAAACCATGGCGCGCAGCCAATACGACGGAATCGGCTAAAACGGCCAAGTCGGTCCGGCGTCGGAAAAACGTCCAACGACGCCGAGCGTACAGTCGGGTGGGCGCGCGCTGGTCGGGTAACGGTGAAAACCATGGCGCGGCAGCCAATACGACGAATCGGCTAAAAACGGCCAAGTCGGGCGGCGTGGAAAGCGTCCAACGACGCCAGGCGTACAATCGGGTTAGCGCGCGCTGGTCGGTAACGGTGAAAACCATGGCGCGGCAGCAGCGGAATCGGCTAAAAGCAGCCGTCGGGCCGGCGTCGAGCGTCCAACGACGCGAGCGTACAATCAGGTGAAGCGCGCGCTGGTGAATGGTGAAAACCATGGCGCCGCATAATACGACGGAATCGGCTAAAGCGGCCAAGTCGGTCCGGCGTCGGAAAAGCGTCCAACGACGCCGAAGCGTCTGATCGGGTGGGCGCGCGCTGGTCGAATGCGGTGAAAACCATGGCGCGCGGCATAATGTCTGACGGAATCGGCTAAAGCGGCCAGTCGGGACGGCGTCGGAGCGTCCAACGACGCCCAGCGTACAGTCGGGTGGGCGCGCGCTGGTCGGGTAACGGTGAAAACCATGGCGCGGCAGCCAATCCGACGGAATCGGCTAAAAACGGCTACGTCGGGCCGACGTCGGAGCGTCCAACGACGCCAGGCGTACTGATCGGGTTAGCGCGCGCTGGTGAATGCGGTGAAAACCATGGCGCGGCAGCCAATACTGACGGAATCGGCTAAAAGCAGCCGTCGGGCCGGCGTCGGAAAAGCGTCCAACGACGCCGAGCGTACTGATCGGGTGGGCGCGCGCTGGTGATAACGGTGAAAACCATGGCGCCGCAGCAATGCGACGGAATCGGCTAAAGCGGCCGTCGGTCCGGCGTCGGAAAGCGTCCAACGACGCCGAGCGTACAGTCGATTGGGCGCGCGCTGGTCGAATGCGGTGAAAACTCATGGCGCTGCAGCCAATCTCGACGGAATCGGCTAAAAACGGCCAAGTCGGGCCGGCGTCGGAAAACGTCCAACGACGCCCAGCGTACAGTCGGGTGGGCGCGCGGCGGTCGAGATACGGTGAAAAACCATGGCGCGGCAGCCAATACGACGGAATCGGCTAAAAACGGCCAAGTCGGGCCGACGTCGGAAAACGTCCAACGACGCCGAGCGTACAGTCGGGTGGGCGCGCGCTGGTCGGGTAACGGTGAAAACCATGGCGCCGCAGCCAATACGACGGAATCGGCTAAGCCTGGCAGAAAATCTCTGCCGCGGCAGAGAAATGGCCATTTTCTCTGCCGCGGCAACAGTGTAGGGCTCCTTCACAAGCTGACGGGCAGGGGTCCCAGGCGGGGCTAAGTTCCCCAGGTATATTGGGGGGGGCTGGCATCCCTCCCTGTCAAGTTGTGGGTTCGTCCCACAACTTTTCTACGCCCGTCACGTAGCAACTATACGTTGCCGTGGCGTGTCACGCGGCGACGTTTACGTTGCCGCGTGACAGTCACGTGCGACGTCTATCGTTGCCACGTGACGTGTCCGCAAGTGAGAACAACCGTGAACAGGTGTTGCCTCTACCTCTCCACAGTTAGTGGTAGGATATGTAACATTCTGCGCCGATCCTCAATGAACGGATGCCGTTGCCTTAAGAGAACGTCGCCGTGCAACGTTACCGTTGCTGCGGTGACACCAGAGCGCTGTGGACACTCAGGACGCCTACACAGAGCAATCCCACCGCGTGGTGGGAGGCTCGGGAGGCGTGTCCGATGTCGCGAGCGCATGTCCCGAAGCGAGAAAGCGCCACGTTCCCCGTCTATTGCCGGGGACCAAGCGCCGTTGCCTTAAGAGAACGTCCAGTTTAACGTTGCCGCGCCACCGCGGTGACATGAGTGCGCTCCGAATTTGAGAAC
>NW_027249019.1:15000-17500 GCF_019359855.2 Lolium perenne | reverse complement strand
AAAAACCATGGCGCGCCAACCAAAGCAACGGTACCGGCTGAAAGCGGCCAAGTCGGTCCGGCGTCGGAAAACGTCCAACGACGCCCAGCGTACAATCGGGTGGGCGCGCGCTGGTCGGGTAACGGTGAAAACCATGGCGCCGCAGCAAATACGACGGAATCGGCTAAAAACGGCCAAGTCGGGCCGACGTCGGAAAACGTCCAACGACCCACACCGTCCAGTCGCGTGGGCGCGCGCTGGTCGGGTAACGGTGAAAACCATGGCGCCGCAGCCAATACGACGGAATCGGCTAAAACCGGCGAAGGCGGGCCGGCGTCGGAAAGCGTCGCCAGCGTACAATCGGGTGGCGCGCGCTGGTGAATGCGGTGAAAACCATGGCGCGCAATCTGACGGAATCGGCTAAAAACGGCCAAGTCGGTCCGGCGTCGGAAACGTCCAACGACGCGGCGTCTGATCAGGGTAAGCGCGCGCTGGTGAATAACGGTGAAAACTCATGGCGCGGCAGCCAATACGACGGAATCGGCTAAAATCGGCGAAGTCGGTCCGACGTCGGAAGCGTCCAACGACGCGCGAAGCGTACAATCGGGTGAAGCGCGCGCTGGTCGGGTAACGGTGAAAACCATGGCGCGGCAGCCAATACGACGGAATCGGCTAAAAACGGCCAAGTCGGGCCGGCGTCGGAAAACGTCCAACGACGATCGTACTTTCGGGTGGGCGCGCGCTGGTCGGGTAACGGTGAAAACCATGGCGCGGCAGCCAATACGACGGAATCGGCAAAAAAACGCCAAGTCGGGCCGACGTCGGAAAGACTCCAACGACGCCCAGCGTACAGTCGGGTTGGCGCGCGCTGGTCGGGTAACGGTGAAAACCATGGCGCGGCAGCCAATACGACGGAATCGGCTAAGCGACCAAGTAAGCGCAGACTCGGACGAGCGAGCGACCAATCGAGCATCGTTGAGCGCGGGTAGCGCTGGTGAATAGCAGGTGAAAACCATGGCGCGGCAGCCAATACGACGGAATCGGCTAAGGCCACCGTCGGGCGGCGTCGGAAGCGTCCAACGACGCCGAGCGTACACTCGCGGGTGCGCGCGCTGGTCGAATAGCAGTGAAAACCATGGCGCCGCAGCCAATATCGACGGAATCGGCTAAAGCGGCCAAGTCGGTCCGGCGTCGGAAAAGCGTCCAACGGCCGAAGCGTACTGATCGGGTGGTAGCGGCGCTGGTCGAATAGCGGTGAAAACCATGGCGCAGCCAATACGACGGAATCGGCTAAAAAGCGGCCGTCGGGTCCGGCGTCGGAAGCGTCAACGACGCCCAGCGTACAGATCGGGTGGGCGCGCGCTGGTCGGGTAACGGTGAAAACCATGGCGCGGCAGCCAATACGACGGAATCGGCTAAAAACGGCCAAGTCGGGCCGCCTCGGAAAACGTCCAACGACGCCGAGCGTACAGTCGGGTGGGCGCGCTGGTCGGGTAACGGTGAAAACCATGGCGCCGCAGCCAATACGACGGAATCGGCTAAGCCTGGCAGAAAATCTCTGCCGCGGCAGAGAAATGGCCATTTTCTCTGCCGCGGCAACAGTGTAGGGCTCCTTCACAAGCTGACGGGCAGGGGTCCCAGGCGGGGCTAAGTTCCCCAGGTATATTGGGGGGGGCTGGCATCCCTCCCTGTCAAGTTGTGGGTTCGTCCCACAACTTTTCTACGCCCGTCACGTAGCAACTATACGTTGCCGTGGCGTGTCACGCGGCGACGTTTACGTTGCCGCGTGACGAATCACGTGCGGCGTCTATCGTTGCCACGTGGCGTGTCAGTGAGAACAACCGTGAACAGGTGTTGCCTCTACCTCTCCACAGTTAGTGGTAGGATACGTAACATTCTGCGCCGATCCTCAATCTACGGATGCCGTTGCCTTAAGAGAACGTCGCCGTGCAACGTTACCGTTGCTGCGGTGACACCCGCGCGCTGTGGACACTCAGGACGCCTACACAGAGCAATCCCACCGCGTGGTGGGAGGCTCGGGAGGCTTGACCGATGTTGGCTACGCGAGCGCATGTCCCGAACAGAGAAAGCGCACGTTCCCCGTCTATTGGCGGGGAACAAGCGCTGTTGCCTTCAGAGAACGTCCCGTTTAATGTTGCCGCGCCATCGCGGTTACATGAGTGCGCTCGAATTTGAGAACAACCGTGAACAGGTGTTGCCTCTACCTCTCCACAGTTAGTGGTAGGATACGTAACATTCTGCGCCGATCCTCAATCGTCGGATGCCGTTGCCTTAAGAGAACGTCGCCGTGCAACGTTAACGTTGCTGCGGTGACACCCGCGCGCTGTTGACACTCAGGACGCCTACACAGAGCAATCCCACCGCGCTTACGCGTGGTGGGAGGCTCGAGAGGCTTGACCGATGTCGCGAGCGCATGTCCCGAACAGAGAAAGCGCACGTTCCCCGTCTATTGGCGGGGAACAAGCGCCGTTGCCTTCAGAGAACGTCCCGTTTAACGTTG
>NW_027249019.1:0-7500 GCF_019359855.2 Lolium perenne | reverse complement strand
ACCCAAAACGCCGGTCCCGGCTGAAAACGGCTAAGTCGGACGACGTCGAACGATCCAACGACACGGAGCGTCTGATCGGGTGGGCGCGCGCTGGTCGGGATACGGTGAAAACCATGAGCGCCGCAGCCAATACAGCGGAATCGGCTAAAGCGGCCAAGTCGGTCCGACGTCGGAAATCGTCAAACGACGCCGAGCGTACAGTCGGATAAGCGCGCGTCGGTCGGGTTACGGTGAAAACCATGGCGCCGCAGTCCTGACAGACGGAATCGGCTAAAACGGCTAAGTCGGGGCGACGTCGGAAATCGTCTAACGACACGGTGAACTATAGTCGGGTGGGCGCGCGGCGGTCGAGATACGGTGAAAAATGGCGCTAACCAAGCTGGCGGCATCGCTGAAACGGCGGCTTCGGTCCGGATTGCCGGAAAACGCTCCAACGTCGCTACGAACAGATAGCCGACGTCGGGCGCAAGCGACGTCCGGCGATACGATCGGAGTGAAGCGCGCGCTGGTGAGTAGCGGTATGATGCCGCAAGCGACGCAGCAATCTGACGGAATACATTCGCTAAAAACGACCAGAGTCGGACCGGCGTCGGAAAAGCGTCCAACGACGAAACGCCGAGCAGTCGGGTGGGCTACGCTGGTCGGGTAACGGTCGAAAACCATGGCGCCGCGTAGCAAATAATGGCTGGTTGAATCGGGCTAAAAACGCCGGCCGGCGCGACGCCGGAAAACGCCCAACGACGCCAGCGTACAGTCGGGTGGGCGCGCGCCGGTCGGGTAACGGTGAAAACTCATGGCGCCGGCAGCCAATACGACGGAATCGGCTAAAAAAGCGGCCAAGTCGGGCCGAGCGTCGGAAAAACGTCCAACGACGCCGAGCGTACTGATCCCAGGGTGAGGCGCTTAACGCTGGTCGGGTAACGGTGAAAACCATGGCGCCGCCAGCCAATCTGGCGAATCGGCTAAAGCAGCCGTCGGTCCAGCGTGAACGTCAACGACGCAGCTTGTCTGATCGGAGTGGGCGCGCGCTGGTCGAATGCTTTATAAGCTCTCGGCAAAATCGTGACAGGGCCATGCTGACGGATAAACAAAGCGAAACGCCGCAGACCCGAGCGTGAGCGATCAATGACGCCCGCACAGTGGTCGGCTGGTCGAACGTAATTGGAAAACTATGGCGCTGTAAATGCCGGAGTACGACTGCTGAACGCTGCAAACGCTGCTTTCCGACAAGCTAAACGGAAAACGCCCAGACGAAGGCCGAGCGTTTAAACGGCCCATCTGACGCTGGGGCGCATTGTCAAAACGGAAAAACCATGGCGCTAGCTAATACTTATCGAATCGGGCTAAAACGGTTAAGTCGGGTCGACGCTTTAAAACGCTCAACGACGCCGTCAGAGGTTGGCGTTGCCGCTACGCTGGTTCAACGGGTAACGGTGGAACTACAGCGCCGCAGCCACGACGGAATCGGCTAAAACGGCCAAGTCGGCTGGCCGACGTCGGGAAAACGCTCCAACGATCGCGCCAGCGATAGCCGGTGTGGGCACACGCGCTGGTCGTGGTAACGGTGAAAACCATGGCGCGGCAGCCAATACGACGAATCGCTAAAAACGTTAAGTCGGGCCGACGTCGGAATTAACGTCCAACGACGCGAGCGTACGCCGGTGTGGGCGCGCTGGTCGGGTAACGGTGAAAACCATGCGCCGGCAGCCAATACGACGGAATCGGCTAAAAACGGCCACAAGTCGGGCCGACGCTCGGAAAACGTCCCAACGACGCGAGCGACAGTCGGGTGGAGCGCGCGCTGGTCGGTAACGGTGAAACCAGCGCGCTTGTCGGGTAACGGAAACTGATACAGCCGGTGTTGAACACGACGGAATCGGGCTAAAAACGCTGTCGGGCCGGGACGGCTGAAAAACGCCCTAAAAACGTTAAGTCGGGCCGACGCTGAAAAACGCCCAACGACGCGACGCCCAAGGTGATAGTCGGCCGGTGGGCGCTGGTACGGGTCGGGTAACGGTGGAAAAAACGTCCGGCGGCGCCGCAGGCCAATACGACGGAATCGCTAAAAACGCCAAGTCGGGTCCGATCGTCGGAAAAAACGTCCAACGACGCCGAGCGTACAGTCGGGTGGTCGGGTTGAAGCTGGCTGGCTGGCCGGGTAACGGTGAAACCCGCGATGCTGCAGCTCAATACGACGGAATCGCTAAAAACGCGGGCCGGGCCGACGCCGGAAAACGCCCAACGACGCCAGCGACGCCGTGGGCGCGCTACTATCGGGCGCTGCAGCCAAACTAATTTAATCGCTAGCAACCACAATGATTGAATCGTCTAAAACACCGGCGCCGAAGCACGACCATCAGCTCGCCCACGCACGCCGCAACATTAGCAGATACCGGTGGGGAAGGGCGCGCTGGTCGCAACGGTGAAAACTACGGCGCCGCAGTAGCCAATGGGCATTCACGAATGAATCGCTAAAAACGCGATGTCGCTCTCTTTCTATCGCCGGGAAAACGTCCAACGACGCCGAGCGTACAGTCGGGTGGGCGCGCGCTGGTCGGGTAACGGTGAAAACCATGGCGCCGCAGCACTACAATACGACGGAATCGGCCAAGCTCTGGCAGAAAATCCTGCCGCGGCAGAGAAATGGCCATTTTCTTCTGCCGCGGCAACAGTGGTAGGGCTCCTTCACAAGCTGACGGGCAAGGGGTCCCAGGCGGGGCTAAGTTCCCCAGATATTGGGGGGGCTGGCATCCCCTTCTCCCTCGTCAAGTTGTGGGTTCGTCCCACAACTTTTCTACGCCCGAAGATCAATGCACGTAGCAACCTATACGTTGCCGTGGCGTGTCACGCGGCGACGTTAATGCCACGCTGCCGCGACTGACAGTCACGTGCGACGTTTGGTCGTTGCCAGCTACACGTGATGGTCCGATTCTGCAGAACCCCATTTGAGACCGTGAATCAGGTAAGCGTTGCCTTCTACCTCTCCACAGTTAGTGAGTAGGATATGTAACATTCTCGCCGCCGATCCTCAATGAACGGATGCCGTTGCCTTAAGAGAACGTCGCCAGGCAACGTTAACCGTTGCTGCGGTGACACCCGCAGCGCTGTGGACACTCAGGTGACGCCACACAGCAGCAATCCCACCGCGTGGTGGGAGGCTCGGGAGGCTTGACCGAGTGTCGGCTACGCTGAGCGCATGTCCCGAACACCGAGAGAAAGCGCACGTTCCCCGCCTATTGGCGGGGCCACCAGCGCCTGTTGCCTTCCGCAGAACGTACCCCGTTTAACGCTGCCGCGCCACCGGGCGGTGACATGAGTGCGCTCCCGACTCTGAGAACAACCGTGAATGCAGGTGTTGCCTCTACCTCTCCACAAAGCTTAGTGGTAGGATATGTAACATTCTGCGCCGATCCTCAATCGAACGGATGCCGCTTTGTTCCTTAAGAGAACGTCGCCGTGCAACGTTACCGCTGCCGTGGTGACACCCGCTGGCTGTGGATACCAGACGCCTACACTAGAGCAATCCCACCGCGCTTACGCGTGTGGGAGGCTCGGGAGAGGCTTGGACCGATGTCGCGAGCGCATTAGCGTCCCGAACAGAAAGCGCACGTTCCCCCGTCTATTCGCGGGGTGCGCCGCAAGGTTTGCCTTCCGCAGAACGTCCTCCGCGTTTAACGCTAAGCCGCGCCACCGCGGTGACATGAGTGCGTCTCGAATTCTGAGAACAACCGTGGAACAGGTGTTGCTCTCTACCTCTCCACAGTTAGTGGTAGGATACGTAACATTCTCGCGCGATCCTCACGAACGGATGCCGTTGCCTTAAGAGAACGTCGCTCGTGCAATGCTACCGTTGCTGGGTGTGATCACCCATCAAGCGCTGCCAGCTGGCAACACTCCGCAGGACGCCACATAGAGAAAGGTCCCACCGTGCTTACGCGTGTGGTGTGGAGGCTCGGGAGGCTTGGACCGGGATGTTGGCTACGCGAGCGATGCAGCAGATGATGTAGCTTTGGACCTGACTCGTGTCTCACGCCGGCAGATCCTCGTCTTCGTGCGGTCGGACTACAAAGCGCTCGTGGTCCCGTCGTTCGTTTCCGCCGCTTTATATGGATGATGCTCTTCTTTCAAGTGCTTGCGTGCACTTGCACCCGACCCACGGGAAGTGGTGCTTCTAACACGTGCTTGCCTCGCGGTGGACACCTTCGGGTGTGCCGCTGCGGCCTAACGGCGCTTGCGGCGCTTCCTCGTGGTTCCGGCACTCCTAGTGCCCGGTAAGCTACCAAGGCAGCCTCGCTTCCCGCTCGTTGGTCCTCGGATGTTGCTCACGATAAAGAGTCTCTGGCAACCTTTTGGTTGCTAGGACCTTGACCTCCTTTAAGCTGCTCTCCGAATTTGAGAACAACCTGTGCGGAACAGGTGTTGCCTCTACCTCTCCACAGCTTAGTGGTAGGATATGTAACACATTCTCGCGCCGCATCCTCAATCAAGCAGGATGAGCTTGGCTCCGCTTCAATCGCTGACAACCGGTTCGGCCGTTGCCTCGGCCTTGACACGCAAGTGGAAGGGCGGACAAAGACCTGACCACGCTCGGACGTCAACGAGGACGTGCTACCTGGTTGATCCTGCCAAAGTAGTCACATGCTTGTCTCAAAGATTAAGCCATATGCATGTGCAAGTATGAAACCAATTTGAACTTCGTGAAACTGCGAATCGGCTCATTAAATCAGTTATAGGTTTGTTTGATGGTACGTGCTACTCCTGATAACCGTAGTAATTCTAGAGCTAATACGTGCAACAAAACCCCGACTTCCGGGGAGGGGCTACTTATTAGATAAAGGCTGACGGTGCGGCCGCTCTGCTCCGCCGATCCGATGATTCATGATAACTCGACGGATCGCAAGGCCCTCGTGCTCGCGTACGTATCATTCAAATTTCTGCCTTCTATCAACTTTCGATGGTAGGATAGGGGCCTACCATGGTGGTGACGGGTGACGGAGAATTAGGGTCTCGATTCCGGAGAGGGAAAGCCTCCGAGAAACGGCTACCACATCCAAGGAAGGCAGCAGGCGCGGGCGCAAATTACCCAATCCTCGGACTAACGGGGAGGTAGTGACAATAAATAACAAATACCTGGCTGATTACACGCCGCATTAGTGTCTCGTAATTGGAAATTGAGTACACCCAAACTCCAACTTAACGAGGATCCATTGGAGGGCAAGTCTCAACCAAGTCGCAGCCGCGGTAATTCCAGCTCCAATAGCGTATATTTAAGTTGTTGCAGCAAAGCTCAGAGTTGGACTTTGGGCCGGGTCGGCCGGGCCCGCCCCACGGCGGTAAAGCACCGGACCAACTCGACCCTTCCAGCCGGCGACATGCGCTTCCTAGCCTTAATTGGCCGGTCGTGCCACCGGCATCGTTACTTTGAAGAAATTAGAGTGCTCAAAGCAAGCCATCGTCTGGATACATTAGCATGGGATAACATCATAGGATTCCGGGTTCCTATTGTGTTGGCCTTCGGGATCGGAGTAATGATTAATAGGGACAATGTCGGGGGCATTCCAGTATTTCATAGTCAGAGGTGAAATTCTTGGATTTATGAAAAGACGAACAACTGCGCAAAGCATTTGCCAAGGATGTTTTCATTAATCAAGAACGAACGTTGGGGCTCGAAGACTGATCAGATACCGTCCTAGTCTCAACCATAAACGATGCTTTCGACTAGGGGATCGGCGGATGTTGCTTATAGGACTCCGCCCGCACCTTATGCGAGAAATCAAAGTCTTTGGGTTCCGGGGGAGTATGGTTTAGCAAGGCTGAAACTTAAAGGAATTGACGGAAGGGCACCACCAAAGCGTGGAGCCTGCGGCTTAATTTGACTCAACATCGGGGAAACTTACCAGGTCCGTGACATATGCCAAGTGATTGGACAGATCCGAGAGCTCTTTCTTGATTCTATGCGGTGGTGGTGCATGCGCCTGCTTCTTAGTTGGTGGAGGCGATTTGTCTGGTTAATTCCGTTAACGAACGAGACTCCTCAGCCTGCTAACTAGGCTACATGCGAGAGGGAGCCATCCCTCCGCAGCTAGCTTCTTAGAGGACTATCGCTCGTTTAGGCGACTCCGGGAAGTTTGAGGCAATAACAGGTCTCAGTGATGCCCTTAGATGTTCAAGCCGTTCCGGGAGCCGCACGCGCGCTGCTAATCGATGTATTCAACGAGTATATAGCCTTGGCCGACAGGCCCGTGGTAATCTTGGAGAAATTTCATCGTGATGGGGATAGATCATTGCAATTGTTGGTCTTCAACGAGGAATGCCTAGTAAGCGCGAGTCATCGCCCCGCGTTGACTACGTCCCTGCCCTTTGTACACACCGCCCGTCGTCCCTACTCGATTGAATGGTCCGGTGAAGTGGATGACGTTCTCCGTCATGATCGCGGCGACGGATTCCAGAGTGGTTCGAGACCGCCCCGACGTCGTGCGCAGAAGTCCATTGAACCTTATCATTTAGAGGAAGGAGAAGTCGTAACAAGGTTTCCGTAGGTGAACCTGCGCTAAGGATCATTGTCGTGACCCTGACCAAAACAGCACCGCGCACGAAGTTATCTAGCCCGCTGGGCGGCGGCATCGTCCGTCGCTGGCAAAAGTCCTCGACAACCTCATCTTTTCTGGAGTTGGGGCTCGGGGTAAAAGAACCCACTGCTATCAAGCCTGGGCGAACAAGGCCTGCGGCAACTTCTACCGTGCCTAACGAGGGGATGTGGCTGGCTTGCTAGCCGCGACCCCGTGTTGCAATTCTATATTTTCCACACGACTCTCTGCAACGGATATCTCGGCTGTCGCATCGTTGAAGAACGTAGCGAAATGCGATACCTGGTGAATTCGCAGAATCCCGAACCATCGAGTCTTTGAACGCAAGTTAGCGCCCGCGAGGCCTCTGGCCGAGGGCACGCCTTGCTCGGCTGTCACGCCAAACACGCTCCCACCTGCAACTCAACTTGGGGTGGGACGCGGCATGTGGCTCCTCGGTCCCGCAAGGGGCAGGTGGGCCAAAGATCCGGCTGCCGGCCTATCGTGCCGGACACAACCGCGTGGTAGGTGAATTATATACCCGCTACTAAACGCAGCGCCCGGCGCGCAGCCGACGCGATGGCCCCAATGGACCCTTTTAACGGAGTGCATGACGTCGCACCGCGACCCCAGTCAAGTGGGACTACTCCGCTGGAATTTAAGCATATAAATAAGCGGAGGAGAAGAAACTTACGAGGATTCCCCTAGTAACGGCGAGCTTAACCGGGAACAGCCCAGCTTGAGAATCGATCGGCTTTGCCGTTCGGGACCAGTAGTCTGGAGAGGCGCTCCTCAGCGACGGACCGAGCCCAAGTCCCTCGGAAAGGGGCGCCTGGGAGGGTGAGAGCCCCGTCCGGCTCCGGACCCCGTCGCGAGTATCACCTGTAGAGGCGCATCACTGTGGCGAACCTATGTCAATCGAGTCGGTTGTGTT
>NW_027249018.1:280000-282500 GCF_019359855.2 Lolium perenne | reverse complement strand
GGTGGGCGCGCGCTGGTCGGGATACGGTGAAAACCATGGCGCCGCAGCCAATACGACGGAATCGGCTAAAAACGGCTAAGTCGGGCCGACGTCGGAAAACGTCCAACGACGCCGAGCGCATACCGGATGGGCGCGCGCTGGTCGGGTTACGGTGAAAACCATGGCGCCGCAGCCAATACGACGGAATCGGCTAAAAACGGCTAAGTCGGGGCGACGTCGGAAATCGTCTAACGACACGGTGAACTATAGTCGGGTGGGCGCGCGCTGGTCGGGTAACGGTGAAAACCATGGCGCCGCAAAACAAAACGACGGAATCGCTGAAAACGCCAAGTCGGTCCGACGCCGGAAAACGCCCAACGACGCCGAGCGCATAGTCGGGTGGGCGCGCGCTGGTCGGGTAACGGTGAAAACCATGGCGCCGCAGCAAATACGACGGAATCGGCTAAAAACGCCAAGTCGGGCCGCCGACGGAAAACGACCAACGACGCGGAGCGTATAGTCGGGTGGGCGCGCGCTGGTCGGGTAACGGTGAAAACCATGGCGCCGCAGCCAATACGACGGAATCGGCTAAAAACGGCCAAGTCGGTCCGACGTCGGAAAACGTCCAACGACGCCGAGCGCATAGTCGGGTGGGCGCGCGCTGGTCGGGTAACGGTGAAAACCATGGCGCCGCAGCCAATACGACGGAATCGCTAAAAACGCCAAGTCGGGCCGACGCCGGAAAACGCCCAACGACGCCCAGCGCATAGTCGGGTGGGCGCGCGCTGGTCGGGTAACGGTGAAAACCATGGCGCCGCAGCCAATACGACGGAATCGCTAAAAACGCCAAGTCGGGCCGACGCCGGAAAACGCCCAACGACGCCGAGCGCATAGTCGGGTTGGCGCGCGCTGGTCGGGTAACGGTGAAAACCATGGCGCCGCAGCCAATACGACGGAATCGGCTAAAAACGCCAAGTCGGGCCGACGCCGGAAAACGCCCAACGACGCCGAGCGCATAGTCGGGTGGGCGCGCGCTGGTCGGGTAACGGTGAAAACCATGGCGCCGCAGCCAATACGACGGAATCGCTAAAAACGGCCAAGTCGGTCCGACGCCGGAAAACGCCCAACGACGCCGAGCGCAGAGCCGGGTGGGCGCGCGCTGGTCGGGTAACGGTGAAAACCATGGCGCCGCAGCCAATACGACGGAATACGCAAAAAAACACCAATTACCTCCAACCACGCAAAACGACAAACGACGCCCAGCGTACAGTCGGGTGGGCGCGCGCTGGTCGGGTAACGGTGAAAACCATGGCGCCGCAGCCAATACGACGGAATCGGCTAAAAAGGCCCAGTCGGGCCGACGCCGCAACACGCCCAACGACGCCGAGCGTACAGTCGGGTGGGCGCGCTGGTCGGGTAACGGTGAAAACCATGGCGCCGCAGCCAATACGACGGAATCGCTAAGCCTGGCAGAGTCTCTGCCGCGGCAGAGAAATGGCCATTTTCTCTGCCGCGGCAAAAGTGTAGTGATACTTCACAAGCTGAAGGGCAGGGGTCCCAGGCGGGGCTAAGTTCCCCAGGTATATTGGGGGCTGGCATCCTCCCTCGTCAAGTTGTGGGTTCGACCCACAACTTTTCTACGCCCGTCACGTAGCAACTATACGTTGCCGTGGCGTGTCACGCGGCGACGTTTACGTTGCCGCGTGACAGTCACGTGCGACGTCTATCGTTGCCACGTGACGTGTCCGAATTTGAGAACAACCGTGAACAGGTGTTGCCTCTACCTCTCCACAGTTAGTGGTAGGATATGTAACATTCTGCGCCGATCCTCAATGAACGGATGCCGTTGCCTTAAGAGAACGTCGCCGTGCAACGTTACCGTTGCTGCGGTGACTCCCGCGCTGTGGACACTCAGGACGCCTACACAGAGCAATCCCACCGCGTGGTGGGAGGCTCGGGAGGCTTGACCGATGTCGCGAGCGCATGTCCCGAACAGAGAAAGCGCACGTTCCCCGTCTATTGGCGGGGAACAAGCGCCGTTGCCTTCAGAGAACGTCCCGTTTAACGTTGCCGCGCCACCGCGGTGACATGAGTGCGCTCCGAATTTGAGAACAACCGTGAACAGGTGTTGCCTCTACCTCTCCACAGTTAGTGGTAGGATATGTAACATTCTGCGCCGATCCTCAATGAACGGATGCCGTTGCCTTAAGAGAACGTCGCCGTGCAACGTTACCGTTGCTGCGGTGACACCCGCGCGCTGTGGACACTCAGGACGCCTTCACAGAGCAATCCCACCGCGCTTACGCGTGGTGGGAGGCTCGGGAGGCTTGACCGATGTCGCGAGCGCATGTCCCGAACAGAGAAAGCGCACGTTCCCCGTCTATTGGCGGGGAACAAGCGCCGTTGCCTTCAGAGAACGTCCCGTTTAACGTTGCCGCGCCACCGCGGTGACATGAGTGCGCTCCGAATTTGAGAACAACCGTGAACAGGTGTTGCCTCTACCTCTCCACAGTTAGTGGTA
>NW_027249018.1:270000-272500 GCF_019359855.2 Lolium perenne | reverse complement strand
ACAGTCGGGTGGGCGCGCGCTGGTCGGGATACGGTGAAAACCATGGCGCCGCAGCCAATACGACGGAATCGGCTAAAAACGGCTAAGTCGGGCCGACGCCGGAAAACGCCCAACGACGCCGAGCGACAGTCGGATGGGCGCGCCGGTCGGGTTACGGTGAAAACCATGGCGCCGCAGCCAATACGACGGAATCGGCTAAAAACGGCTAAGTCACGGCGACCACCCAAAAACTCAAACGACACGCTGAAATATAGTCGGGTGGGAGCGCGGCGGTCGAGATACGGTGAAAAACCATGGCGCGCCAACCAAAACGACGGTACCGCTGAAAACGCCAAGTCGGTCCGACGCCGGAAAACGCCCAACGACGCCGAGCGCATAGTCGGGTGGGCGCGCGCTGGTCGGGTAACGGTGAAAACCATGGCGCCGCAGCAAATACGACGGAATCGCTAAAACGGCCAAGTCGGACCGACGCCGGAAAACGCCCAACGACGCCGAGCGCATAGTCGGGTGGGCGCGCGCTGGTCGGGTAACGGTGAAAACCATGGCGCCGCAGCAAATACGACGGAATCGGCTAAAAACGCCAAGTCGGGCCGACGCCGGAAAACGCCCAACGACGCCGAAGCGCATAGTCGGGTGGGCGCGCGCTGGTCGGGTAACGGTGAAAACCATGGCGCCGCAGCCAATACGACGGAATCGCTAAAACGGCCAAGTCGGTCCGACGCCGGAAAACGCCCAACGACGCCGAAGCGCATAGTCGGGTGGGCGCGCGCTGGTCGGGTAACGGTGAAAACCATGGCGCCGCAGCCAATACGACAGAATCGCTAAAAACGCCAAGTCGGTCCGACGCCGGAAAACGACCAACGACGCCGCGCGAACAGTCGGGTGGGCGCGCGCTGGTCGGGTAACGGTGAAAACCATGGCGCTGCAGCCAATACGATTTAATCGCTAAAAACGCCAAGTCGGGCCGACGCCGGAAAACGCCCAACGACGCCGAGCGCATAGTCGGGTGGGCGCGCGCTGGTCGGGTAACGGTGAAAACCATGGCGCCGCAGCCAATACGACAGAATCGCAATAATAAACCCAAGTCACGCCGACGTCGGAAAACGAACAACGACGCCGAGCGTACAGTCGGGTGGGCGCGCGCTGGTCGGGTAACGGTGAAAACCATGGCGCCGCAGACAAAACGACGGAAAACGAAAAAAAACCACAAAACCCACCGACGACGGAAAACGACCAACGACGCCGAGCGTACAGTCGGGTGGGCGCGCGCTGGTCGGGTAACGGTGAAAACCATGGCGCCGCAGCCAATACGACGGAATCGCTAAAAACGCCAAGTCGGGCCGACGCCGGAAAACGCCCAACGACGCCCAGCGCATAGTCGGGTGGGCGCGCTGGTCGGGTAACGGTGAAAACCATGGCGCGGCAGCCAATACGACGAATCGCTAAAAACCGGCAAGTCGGGCCGACGCCGGAAAACGCCCAACGACGCCGAGCGCATAGTCGGGTTGGCGCGCGCTGGTCGGGTAACGGTGAAAACCATGGCGCAGCCAATACGACGGAATCGCTAAAAACGCCAAGTCGGGCCGACGCCGGAAAACGCCCAACGACGCCGAGCGCATAGTCGGGCGGGCGCTGGTCGGGTAACGGTGAAAACCATGGCGCCGCAGCCAATACGACGGAATCGCTAAAAACGCCAAGTCGGTCCGACGCCGGAAAACGCCCAACGACGCCGAAGCGCATAGTCGGGTGGGCGCGCGCTGGTCGGGTAACGGTGAAAACCATGCCGCAGCCAATACGACGGAATCGCTAAAAACGCCAAGTCGGGCCGACGCCGGAAAACGCCCAACGACGCCCAGCGTATAGTCGGGTGGGCGCGCGCTGGTCGGGTAACGGTGAAAACCATGGCGCGGCAGCCAATACGACGGAATCGGCTAAAAACGGCCAAGTCGGGCCGACGACGGACAACGTCCGTCTACGCCGAGCGTACAGTCGGGTGGGCGCGCTGGTCGGGTAACGGTGAAAACCATGGCGCCGCAGCCAATACGACGGAATCGGCTAAGCCTGGCAGAAAATCTCTGCCGCGGCAGAGACCTGGCCATTTTCTCTGCCGCGGCAACAGTGTAGGGCTCCTTCACAAGCTGACGGGCAGGGGTCCCAGGCGGGGCTAAGTTCCCCAGGGATATTGGGGGGGCTGGCATCCCTCCCTGTCAAGTTGTGGGTTCGTCCCACAACTTTTCTACGCCCGTCACGTAGCAACTATACGTTGCCGTGGCGTGTCACGCGGCGACGTTTACGTTGCCGCGTGACAGTCACGTGCGACGTCTATCGTTGCCACGTGACGTGTCCGAATTTGAGAACAACCGTGAACAGGTGTTGCCTCTACCTCTCCACAGTTAGTGGTAGGATATGTAACATTCTGCGCCGATCCTCAATGAACGGATGCCGTTGCCTTAAGAGAACGTCGCCGTGCAACGTTACCGTTGCTGCGGTGACACCCGCG
>NW_027249018.1:237500-240000 GCF_019359855.2 Lolium perenne | reverse complement strand
GCCAATACGACGGAATCGCTAAAAACGCCAAGTCGGTCCGACGCCGGAAAACGCCCAACGACGCTGAGCGCATAGTCGGGTGGGCGCGCTGGTCGGGTAACGGTGAAAACCATGGCGCTGCAGCCAATACGACGGAATCGGCTAAAAACGCCAAGTCGGTCCGACGCCGAAAACGCCCAACGACGCCAGCGCATAGTCGGGTGGGCGCGCTGGTCGGGTAACGGTGAAAACCATGGCGCGCTGCAGCCAATACGACGAATCGCTAAAAACGCCAAGTCGGGCCGACGCCGGAAAACGCTCCAACGACGCCGAAGCGACAGTCGGGTGGGCGCGCGCTGGTCGGGTAACGGTGAAAACCATGGCGCGCAGCCAATACGACGGAATCGCTAAAAACGCCAAGTCGGGCCGACGCCGGAAAACGCCCAACGACGCCGAGCGCATAGTCGGGTGGGCGCCGCTGGTCGGGTAACGGTGAAAACTATGGCGCCGCAGCCAATACGACGGAATCGCTAAAACGCCAAGTCGGTCCGACGCCGGAAAACGCCCAACGACGCCGAGCGACAGTCCGGGTGGGCGCGCTGGTCGGGTAACGGTGAAAACCATGCGCGCCGCAGCCAATACGACGGAATCGCTAAAAACGCCAAGTCGGGCCGACGCCGGAAAACGCCCAACGACGCCAGCGATACCGGGTGGGCGCGCTGGTCGGGTAACGGTGAAAACCATGGCGCCGCAGCCAATACGACGGAATCGCTAAAAACGCCAAGTCGGGCCGACGCCGGAAAACGCCCAACGACGCCGAGCGCATAGTCGGGTTGGCGCGCGCTGGTCGGGTAACGGTGAAAACCATGGCGCCGCAGCCAATACGACGGAATCGCTAAAAACGCCAAGTCGGGCCGACGCCGGAAAACGCCCAACGACGCCGAGCGCATAGTCGGGTGGGCGCGCGCTGGTCGGGTAACGGTGAAAACCATGGCGCCGCAGCCAATACGACGGAATCGCTAAAAACGCCAAGTCGGTCCGACGCCGGAAAACGCCCAACGACGCCGAAGCGCATAGTCGGGTGGGCGCGCGCTGGTCGGGTAACGGTGAAAACCATGGCGCCGCAGCCAATACGACGGAATCGCTAAAAACGCCAAGTCGGGCCGACGGCGGAAAACGCCCAACGACGCCCAGCGTACAGTCGGGTGGGCGCGCGCTGGTCGGGTAACGGTGAAAACCATGGCGCCGCAGCCAATACGACGGAATCGCTAAAAACGCCAAGTCGGGCCGACGCCGGAAAACGCCCAACGACGCCGAGCGCATAGTCGGGTGGGCGCGCGCTGGTCGGGTAACGGTGAAAACCATGGCGCCGCAGCCAATACGACGGAATCGGCTAAGCCTGGCAGAAAATCTCTGCCGCGGCAGAGAAATGGCCATTTTCTCTGCCGCGGCAACAGTGTAGGGCTCCTTCACAAGCTGACGGGCAGGGGTCCCAGGCGGGGCTAAGTTCCCCAGGTATATTGGGGGGGGCTGGCATCCCCCCTGTCAAGTTGTGGGTTCGTCCCACAACTTTTCTACGCCCGTCACGTAGCAACTATACGTTGCCGTGGCGTGTCACGCGGCGACGTTTACGTTGCCGCGTGACAGTCACGTGCGACGTCTATCGTTGCCACGTGACGTGTCCGAATTTGAGAACAACCGTGAACAGGTGTTGCCTCTACCTCTCCACAGTTAGTGGTAGGATATGTAACATTCTGCGCCGATCCTCAATGAACGGATGCCGTTGCCTTAAGAGAACGTCGCCGTGCAACGTTACCGTTGCTGCGGTGACACCCGCGCTGTGGACACTCAGGACGCCTACACAGAGCAATCCCACCGCGTGGGGGGAGGCTCGGGAGGCTTGCCAGATGTCGCGAGCGCATGTCCCGAACAGAGAAAGCGCACGTTCGCCGTCTATTGGCGGGGAACAAGCGCCGTTGCCTTCAGAGAACGTCCCGATTAACGTTGCCGCGCCACCGCGGTGACATGAGTGCGCTCCGAATTTGAGAACAACCGTGAACAGGTGTTGCCTCTACCTCTCCACAGTTAGTGGTAGGATATGTAACATTCTGCGCCGATCCTCAATGAACGGATGCCGTTGCCTTAAGAGAACGTCGCCGTGCAACGTTACCGTTGCTGCGGTGACACCCGCGCGCTGTGGACACTCAGGACGCCTACACAGAGCAATCCCACCGCGCTTACGCGTGGTGGGAGGCTCGGGAGGCTTGACCGATGTCGCGAGCGCATGTCCCGAACAGAGAAAGCGCACGTTCCCCGTCTATTGGCGGGGAACAAGCGCCGTTGCCTTCAGAGAACGTCCCGTTTAACGTTGCCGCGCCACCGCGGTGACATGAGTGCGCTCCGAATTTGAGAACAACCGTGAACAGGTGTTGCCTCTACCTCTCCACAGTTAGTGGTAGGATACGTAACATTCTGCGCCGATCCTCAATGAACGGATGCCGTTGCCTTAAGAGAACGTCGC
>NW_027249018.1:227500-230000 GCF_019359855.2 Lolium perenne | reverse complement strand
ACGGAATCGCTAAAAACGGCTAAGTCGGGCCGACGCCGGAAAACGCCCAACGACGCCGAGCGTACAGTCGGATGGGCGCGCTGCCGGTCGGGTTACGGTGAAAACCATGGCGCCGCAGCCAATACGACGGAATCGCTAAAACGGCTACGTGGGGCGACGCCGGAAATCGTCTAACGACACGGTGAACTATAGTCGGGTGGGCGCGCGCTGGTCGGGATACGGTGAAAAACCATGGCGCGCCAACCAAAACGACGGTACCGGCTGAAAACGCCAAATACGGGCCGACGCCGGAAAACGACCAACGACGCCGAAGCGCATAGTCGGGTGGGCGCGCGCTGGTCGGGTAACGGTGAAAACCATGGCGCCGCAGCAAATACGACGGAATCGCTAAAAACGCCAAGTCGGACCGACGCCGGAAAACGCCCAACGACGCCGAGCGCATAGTCGGGTGGGCGCGCGCTGGTCGGGTAACGGTGAAAACCATGGCGCCGCAGCAAATACGACGGAATCGGCTAAAACGGTCGACGCCGAAAACGCCCAACGACGCATTGGGCGCGCGCTGGTCGGGTAACGGTGAAACCATGGCGCCGCAGCAATACGACGGAATCGGCTAAAAACGGCAAGTCGGGCCGACGTCGGAAAACGTCCAACGACGCTGAGCGTACAGTCGGGTGGGCGCGCGCTGGTCGGGTAACGGTGAAACCATGGCGCCGCAGCCAATACGACGGAATCGCTAAAACGCCAAGTCGGTCCGACGCCGGAAAACGCCCAACGACGCCGAGCGATAGTCGGTGGGCGCGCGCTGGTCGGGTAACGGTGAAAACCATGGCGCGCAGCCAATACGACGAATCGCTAAAACGCCAAGTCGGGCCGACGCCGGAAAACGCCCAACGACGCCGAGCGCATAGTCGGTGGGCGCGCGCTGGTCGGGTAACGGTGAAAACCATGGCGCGGCAGCCAATACGACGGAATCGCTAAAACGCCAAGTCGGGCCGACGCCGGAAAACGCCCAACGACGCCGAAGCGACAGTACCGGTGGGCGCGCGCTGGTCGGGTAACGGTGAAAACCATGGCGCCGCAGCCAATACGACGGAATCGCTAAAAACGCCAAGTCGGGTCCGACGCCGGAAAACGCCCAACGACGCCGAAGCGCATAGTCGGGTGGGCGCGCGCTGGTCGGGTAACGGTGAAAACCATGGCGCCGCAGCCAATACGACGGAATCGCTAAAACGCCAAGTCGGGCCGACGCCGGAAAACGCCCAACGACGCCAGCGATAGTCGGTGGGCGCGCGCTGGTCGGGTAACGGTGAAAACCATGGCGCCGCAGCCAATACGCATTTAATCGCTAAAACGCCAAGTCGGGCCGACGCCGGAAAACGCCCAACGACGCCGAGCGCATAGTCGGGTTGGCGCGCTGGTCGGGTAACGGTGAAAACCATGGCGCGGCAGCCAATACGACGGAATCGCCTCAAAACGCCAAGTCCGGCCGACGCCGGAAAACGCCCAACGACGCCGAGCGCATACAGTCGGGTGGGCGCGCGCTGGTCGGGTAACGGTGAAAACCATGGCGCCGCAGCCAATACGACGGAATCGCGAAAAACGCCAAGTCGGTCCGACGCCGGAAAACGCCCAACGACGCCGAGCGCATAGTCGGGTGGGCGCGCGCTGGTCGGGTAACGGTGAAAACCATGGCGCGGCAGCCAATACGACGGAATCGCTAAAAACGCCAAGTCGGGCCGACGCCGGAAAACGCCCAACGACGCCGAGCGTCGAGTCGGGTGGGCGCGCGCTGGTCGGGTAACGGTGAAAACCATGGCGCCGCAGCCAATACGACGGAATCGGCTAAAAACGGCCAAGTCGGGCCGACGTCGGAAAACGTCCAACGACGCCGAGCGTACAGTCGGGTGGGCGCGCGCTGGTCGGGTAACGGTGAAAACCATGGCGCCGCAGCCAATACGACGGAATCGGCTAAGCCTGGCAGTAAATCTCTGCCGCGGCAGAGAAGTGGCCATTTTCTCTGCCGCGGCACCAGTGTAGGGCTCCTGCACAAGCTGACGGGCCGGGGTGCCAGGCGGGGCGAAGTTCCCCAGGTATATTGGGGGCTGGCATCCTCCCTGTCAAGTTGTGGGTTCGCCCCACAACTTTTCTACGCCCGTCCCGTAGCAACTATACGTTGCCGTGGCGTGTCACGCGGCGACGTTTACGGTGCCGCGTGACAGTCACGTGCGACGGCTAGCGGTGCCACGTGACGTGTCCGAATTTGAGAACAACCGTGAACAGGTGTTGCCTCTACCTCTCCACAGTTAGTGGTAGGATATGTAACATTCTGCGCCGATCCTCAATGAACGGATGCCGTTGCCTTAAGAGAACGTCGCCGTGCAACGTTACCGTTGCTGCGGTGACACCCGCGCGCTGTGGACACTCAGGACGCCTCCACAGAGCAATCCCACCGCGTGGTGGGAGGCTCGGGAGGCTTGACCGATGTCGCGAGCGCATGTCC
>NW_027249018.1:185000-187500 GCF_019359855.2 Lolium perenne | reverse complement strand
GAAAACCATGGCGCCGCAGCCAATACGACGGAATCGGCTAAAAACGGCTAAGTCGGGGCGACGTCGGAAATCGTCTAACGACACGGTGAACTATAGTCGGGTGGGCGCGCGGCGGTCGAGATACGGTGAAAAACCATGGCGCGCCAACCAAAACGACGGTACCGCTGAAAACGCCAAGTCGGTCCGACGCCGGAAAACGCCCAACGACGCCGAGCTCAGTCGGGTGGGCGCGCGCTGGTCGGGTAACGGTGAAAACCATGGCGCCGCAGCAAATACGACGGAATCGGCTAAAAACGGCCAAGTCGGACCGACGTCGGAAAACGACCAACGACGCCGAGCGTACAGTCGGGTGGGCGCGCGCTGGTCGGGTAACGGTGAAAACCATGGCGCCGCAGCAAATACGACGGAATCGCTAAAACGGCCAAGTCGGGCCGACGCCGGAAAACGCCCAACGACGCCGAGCGCATAGTCGGTGGGCGCGCGCTGGTCGGGTAACGGTGAAAACCATGGCGCCGCAGCCAATACGACGGAATCGCTAAAAACGCCAAGTCGGTCCGACGCCGGAAAACGCCCAACGACGCCGCAGCGACAGTCGGGTGGGCGCGCGCTGGTCGGGTAACGGTGAAAACCATGGCGCCGCAGCCAATACGACGGAATCGCTAAAAACGCCAAGTCGGTCCGACGCCGGAAAACGCCCAACGACGCCGAGCGAAGAGTCGGGTGGGCGCGCGCTGGTCGGGTAACGGTGAAAACCATGGCGCGGCAGCCAATACGATTTAATCGCTAAAAACGCCAAGTCGGGCCGACGCCGGAAAACGCCCAACGACGCCGAGCGCATAGTCGGGTGGGCGCGCGCTGGTCGGGTAACGGTGAAAACCATGGCGCCGCAGCCAATACGACGGAATCGCTAAAAACGCCAAGTCGGGCCGACGCCGGAAAACGCCCAACGACGCCGAGCGCAGAGCCGGGTGGGCGCGCGCTGGTCGGGTAACGGTGAAAACCATGGCGCCGCAGCCAAAACGACGGAATCGCTAAAAACGCCAAGTCGGTCCGACGCCGGAAAACGCCCAACGACGCCGAGCGATAGTCGGGTGGGCGCGCGCTGGTCGGGTAACGGTGAAAACCATGGCGCCGCAGCCAATACGACGGAATCGCTAAAAACGCCAAGTCGGGCCGACGCCGGAAAACGCCCAACGACGCCCAGCGATAGCCGGGTGGGCGCGCTGGTCGGGTAACGGTGAAAACCATGGCGCGGCAGCCAATACGACGAATCGCTAAAAACGCCAAGTCGGGCCGACGCCGGAAAACGCCCAACGACGCCAGCGCATAGTCGGGTTGGCGCGCGCTGGTCGGGTAACGGTGAAAACCATGCGCGGCAGCCAATACGACGGAATCGGCAAAACGCCAAGTCGGGCCGACGCCGGAAAACGCCCAACGACGCCGAGCGCAATGGGTGGGCGCGCGCTGGTCGGGTAACGGTGAAACCATGGCGCCGCAGCCAATACGACGGAATCGCTAAAAACGCCAAGTCGGTCCGACGCCGGAAAACGCCCAACGACGCCGAGCGCAGTCGGGTGGGCGCGCGCTGGTCGGGTAACGGTGAAAACCATGGCGCTGCAGAGAATACGACGGAATCGCTAAAAACGGCCAAGTCCGGGCCGACGCCGGAAAACGCCCAACGACGCCCAGCGACAGTCGGGTGGGCGCGCTGGTCGGGTAACGGTGAAAACCATGGCGCGGCAGCCAATACGACGGAATCGCTAAAAACGGCTAAGTCGGGCCGACGCCGGAAAACGCCCAACGACGCCGAGCGTACAGTCGGGTGGGCGCGCGCTGGTCGGGTAACGGTGAAAACCATGGCGCCGCAGCCAATACGACGGAATCGCTAAGCCTGGCAGAATCTCTGCCGCGGCAGAGAAATGGCCATTTTCTCTGCCGCGGCAACAGTGTAGGGCTCCTTCACAAGCTGACGGGCAGGGGTCCCAGGCGGGGCTATGTTCCCCAGGTATATTGGGGGCTGGCATCCTCCTCGTCAAGTTGTGGGTTCGCCCCACAACTTTTCTACGCCCGTCACGTAGCAACTATACGCTGCCGTGGCTTGTCACGCGGCGACGTTTACGTTGCCGCGTGACATTCTGGTGCGACGTCTATCGTTGCCACGTGACGTGTCCGAATTTGAGAACAACCGTGAACAGGTGTTGCCTCTACCTCTCCACAGTTAGTGGTAGGATATGTAACATTCTGCGCCGATCCTCAATGAACGGATGCCGTTGCCTTAAGAGAACGACGCCGTGCAACGTTACCGTTGCTGCGGTGACACCCGCGCGCTGTGGACACTCAGGACGCCGCCACAGAGCAATCCCACCGCGTGGTGGGAGGCTCGGGAGGCTTGACCGATGTCGCGAGCGCATGTCCCGAACAGAGAAAGCGCACGTTCCCCGGCGATTGGCGGGGAACAAGCGCCGTTGCCTTCAGAGAACGTCCCGTTTAACGTTGCCGC
>NW_027249018.1:142500-145000 GCF_019359855.2 Lolium perenne | reverse complement strand
ATCGCCTAACGACACGGTGAACTATAGTCGGGTGGGCGCGGCGGTCGAGATACGGTGAAAAACCATGGCGCGCCAACCAAAACGACGGTACCGCTGAAAACGCCAAGTCGGTCCGACGCCGGAAAACGCCCAACGACGCCGAGCGCATAGTCGGGTGGGCGCGCTGCTCGGGTAACGGTGAAAACCATGGCGCCGCAGCAAATACGACGGAATCGCTAAAAACGCCAAGTCGGACCGACGCCGGAAAACGCCCAACGACGCCGAGCGCATAGTCGGGTGGGCGCGCTGGTCGGGTAACGGTGAAAACCATGGCGCCGCAGCAAATACGACGGAATCGGCTAAAAACGCCAAGTCGGGCCGACGCCGGAAAACGCCCAACGACGCCGAGCGCATAGTCGGGTGGGCGCGCGCTGGTCGGGTAACGGTGAAAACCATGGCGCCGCAGCCAATACGACGGAATCGCTAAAAACGCCAAGTCGGTCCGACGTCGCAAAACGCCCACCCACGCCGAGCGGCCAGTCGGGTGGGCGCGCGCTGGTCGGGTAACGGTGAAAACCATGGCGCCGCAGCCAATACGACGGAATCGCTAAAACGCCAAGTCGGTCCGACGCCGGAAAACGCCCAACGACGCCGAGCGCATAGTCGGGTGGGCGCGCGCTGGTCGGGTAACGGTGAAAACCATGGCGCCGCAGCCAATACGACGAATCGCTAAAAACGCCAAGTCGGGCCGACGCCGGAAAACGCCCAACGACGCCGAGCGACAGTCGGGTGGGCGCGCGCTGGTCGGGTAACGGTGAAAACCATGGCGCCGCAGCCAATACGACGGAATCGCTAAAAACGCCAAGTCGGGCCGACGCCGGAAAACGCCCAACGACGCCGAGCGATAGCCGGGTGGGCGCGCGCTGGTCGGGTAACGGTGAAAACCATGGCGCCGCAGCCAATACGACGGAATCGCTAAAAACGCCAAGTCGGTCCGACGCCGGAAAACGCTCCAACGACGCCGAAGCGCATAGTCGGGTGGGCGCGCGCTGGTCGGGTAACGGTGAAAACCATGGCGCGCAGCCAATACGACGGAATCGCTAAAACGCCAAGTCGGGCCGACGCCGGAAAACGCCCAACGACGCCCAGCGATAGTCGGGTGGGCGCGCGCTGGTCGGGTAACGGTGAAAACCATGGCGCCGCAGCCAATACGACGAATCGCTAAAAACGGCCAAGTCGGGCCGACGCCGGAAAACGCCCAACGACGCCGAGCGTATAGTCGGGTTGGCGCGCGCTGGTCGGGTAACGGTGAAAACTATGGCGCCGCAGCCAATACGACGGAATCGCTAAAAACGCCAAGTCGGGCCGACGCCGGAAAACGCCCAACGACGCCGAGCGCATACCGGGTGGGCGCGCTGGTCGGGTAACGGTGAAAACCATGGCGCGGCAGCCAATACGACGGAATCGCTAAAAACGCCAAGTCGGTCCGACGCCGGAAAACGCCCAACGACGCCGAAGCGCATAGTCGGGTGGGCGCGCGCTGGTCGGGTAACGGTGAAAACCATGGCGCGGCAGCCAATACGACGGAATCGCGAAAAACCGCCCAGTCGGGCCGACGCCGGAAAACGCCCAACGACGCCCAGCGCAGTCGGGTGGGCGCGCTGGTCGGGTAACGGTGAAAACCATGGCGCCGCAGCCAATACGACGGAATCGCGAAAAAACGCCAATTCGGGCCGACGTCGGAAAACGTCCAACGACGCCGAGCGTACAGTCGGGTGGGCGCGCGCTGGTCGGGTAACGGTGAAAACCATGGCGCCGCAGCCAATACGACGGAATCGGCTAAGCCTGGCAGAAAATCTCTGCCGCGGCAGAGAAATGGCCATTTTCTCTGCCGCGGCAACAGTGTAGGGCTCCTTCACAAGCTGACGGGCAGGGGTCCCAGGCGGGGCTAAGTTCCCCAGGTATATTGGGTGGGGCTGGCATCCTCCCTGTCAAGTTGTGGGTTCGCCCCACAACTTTTCTACGCCCGTCACGTAGCAACTATACGCTGTCGTGGCGTGTCACGCGGCGACGTTTACGCTGTCGCGCGAGACAGACCCGTGCGACGCCTATCGTTGCCACGTGACGTGTCCGAATTTGAGAACAACCGTGAACAGGTGTTGCCTCTACCTCTCCACAGTTAGTGGTAGGATATGTAACATTCTGCGCCGATCCTCAATGAACGGATGCCGTTGCCTTAAGAGAACGTCGCCGTGCAACGTTACCGTTGCTGCGGTGACACCCGCGCTGTGGACACTCAGGACGCCTACACAGAGCAATCCCACCGCGTGGTGGGAGGCTCGGGAGGCTTGACCGATGTCGCGAGCGCATGTCCCGAACAGAGAAAGCGCACGTTCCCCCTCTATTGGCGGGGAACAAGCGCCGTTGCCTTCAGAGAACGTCCCGATTAACGTTGCCGCGCCACCGCGGTGACATGAGTGCGCTCCGAATTTGAGAACAACCGTGAACAGGTGTTGCCTCT
>NW_027249018.1:132500-135000 GCF_019359855.2 Lolium perenne | reverse complement strand
AACTATAGTCGGGTGGACGCGCGGCGGTCGAGATACGGTGAAAAACCATGGCGCCCCAGCCAAAACGATGGTACCGGCTAAAAACGGCCAAGTCGGGCCGACGTCGGAAAACGTGTAACGACACGGTGAACTATAGTCGGGTGGGCGCGCGGCGGTCGAGATACGGTGAAAAACCATGGCGCGCCACCCAAAACGAAGGTACCGGCCGAACACGGCTAAGTCGGGGCGACGTCGGAAATCGTCTAACGACACGGTGAACTATAGTCGGGTGGGCGCGCGGCGGTCGAGATACGGTGAAAAACCATGGCGCGCCAACCAAAACGACGGTACCGCTGAAAACGGTTAAGTCGGGCCGACGCCGAACGCCCAACGACACGGAGCGCATAGTCGGGTGGGCGCGCTGGTCGGGATACGGTGAAAACCATGGCGCCGCAGCCAATACGACGGAATCGCTAAAAACGGCTAAGTCGGGCCGACGCCGGAAAACGCCCAACGACGCCGAGCGTACAGTCGGATGGGCGCGTTGCCGCTCGGGTTACGGTGAAAACCATGGCGCCGCAGCCAATACGACGGAATCGGCTAAAGACGGCTAAGTCGGGGCGACGTCGGAAATCGTCTAACGACACGGTGAACTATAGTCGGGTGGGCGCGCGGCGGTCGAGATACGGTGAAAAACCATGGCGCGCCAACCAAAACGACGGTACCGCTGAAAACGCCAAGTCGGTCCGACGCCGGAAAACGCCCAACGACGCCGAGCGCATAGCCGGGTGGGCGCGCTGGTCGGGTAACGGTGAAAACCATGGCGCCGCAGCAAATACGACGGAATCGCTAAAAACGCCAAGTCGGACCGACGCCGGAAAACGCCCAACGACGCCGAGCGCATAGTCGGGTGGGCGCGCTGGTCGGGTAACGGTGAAAACCATGGCGCCGCAGCAAATACGACGGAATCGCTAAAAACGCCAAGTCGGGCCGACGCCGGAAAACGCCCAACGACGCCGAGCGCATAGTCGGGTGGGCGCGCGCTGGTCGGGTAACGGTGAAAACCATGGCGCCGCAGCCAATACGACGGAATCGCTAAAAACGGCTAAGTCGGTCCGACGCCGGAAAACGCCCAACGACGCCGAAGCGAGCAGTCGGGTGGGCGCGCGCTGGTCGGGTAACGGTGAAAACCTTGGCGCGCAGCCAATACGACGGAATCGCTAAAAACGCCAAGTCGGGTCCGACGCCGGAAAACGCCCAACGACGCCAGCGCAAATGGGTGGGCGCGCTGGTCGGGTAACGGAGAAAACCATGGCGCTGCAGCCAATACGATTTAATCGCTAAAAACGCCAAGTCGGGCCGACGCCGGAAAACGCCCAACGACGCCGAGCGATAGCCGGGTGGGCGCGCGCTGGTCGGGTAACGGTGAAAACCATGGCGCGGCAGCCAATACGACGGAATCGCTAAAACGGCGTCGGGCCGACGCCGGAAAACGCCCAACGACGCCGAGCGCATAGTCGGGTGGGCGCGCGCTGGTCGGGTAACGGTGAAAACCATGGCGCCGCAGCCAATACGACGGAATCGCTAAAAACGCCAAGTCGGTCCGACGCCGGAAAACGCCCAACGACGCCGAGCGCATAGTCGGGTGGGCGCGCTGGTCGGGTAACGGTGAAAACCATGGCGCCGCAGCCAATACGACGGAATCGCTAAAAACGCCAAGTCGGGCCGACGACGGAAACCGCCCAACGACGCCCAGCGCATGGGTGGGCGCGCGCTGGTCGGGTAACGGTGAAAACCATGGCGCCGCAGCCAATACGACGAATCGCTAAAAACGCCAAGTCGGGCCGACGCCGGAAAACGCCCAACGACGCCGAAGCGCATAGTCGGGTTGGCGCGCGCTGGTCGGGTAACGGTGAAAACCATGGCGCCGCAGCCAATACGACGGAATCGCTAAAAACGCCAAGTCGGGCCGACGCCGGAAAACGCCCAACGACGCCGAGCGCATAGTCGGGTGGGCGCGCTGGTCGGGTAACGGTGAAAACCATGGCGCCGCAGCCAATACGACGGAATCGCTAAAACGGCCAAGTCGGTCCGACGCCGGAAAACGCCCAACGACGCCGAGCGGAGAGTCGGGTGGGCGCGCGCTGGTCGGGTAACGGTGAAAACCATGGCGCGGCAGCCAATACGACGGAATCGCCTAAAAACGCCAAGTCGGGCCGACGCCGGAAAACGCCCAACGACGCCCAGCGCATAGTCGGGTGGGCGCGCGCTGGTCGGGTAACGGTGAAAACCATGGCGCGCAGCCAATACGACGGAATCGCTAAAAACGCCAAGTCGGGCCGACGCCGGAAAACGCCCAACGACGCCGAGCGCATAGTCGGGTGGGCGCGCGCTGGTCGGGTAACGGTGAAAACCATGGCGCCGCAGCCAATACGACGGAATCGGCTAAGCCTGGCAGAAAATCTCTGCCGCGGCAGAGAAATGGCCATTTTCTCTGCCGCGGCAACAGTGTAGGGCTCCT